>NC_092242.1:34040220-34050289 GCF_036320965.1 Panulirus ornatus
TCATCCCCAACAGACTTCACACTTGCACCTCTTTCCAAAACTCTTGCATTCACCTCCCTAACAACCCTATCCATAAACAAATTAAACAACCATGGAGACATCACACACCCCTGCCGCAAACCTACATTCACTGACAACCAATCACTTTCCTCTCTTCCGACACGTACACATGCGTTACATCCTCGATAAAAACTTTTCACTCCTTCTAACAACTTGCCTCCCACACCATATATTCATAATACCTTCCACAGAGCATCTCTATTAACTCTATCATATGCCTTTTCCAGATCCATAAATGCTACATACAAATCCATTTGCTTTTCTAAGTGTTTCTCACATACATTCTTCAAAGCAAACACATGATCCACACATCCTCTACCGCTTCTGAAACCACACTGCTCTTCCCCAATCTGATGCTCTGTACATGCCTTCACCCTCTCAATCAATACCCTCCCATATAATTTACCAGGAATACTCAACAAACTTATACCTCTGTAATTTGAGCACTCACTCTTATACCCTTTGCCTTTGTACAGTGGCACTATGCATGCATTCCGCCAATCCTCAGGCACCTCACCATGAGTCATACATACATTAAATAACTTTACCAATCAGTCAATAATACAGTCACCCCCTTTTTTAATAAATTCCACTGCAATACCATCCAAAACTGCTGCCTTGCCGGCTTTCATCTTCCGCAAAGTTTTTACTACCTCGTCTCTGTTTATCAAATCATTTTCCCTAACCCTCTCACTTTGCACACCACCTCGACCAAAACACCACATATCTGCCACTCTATCATCAAACACATTCAACAAACCTTCAAAATACTCACTCCATCTCCTTCTCACATCACCACTACATGTTATCACCTCCCCATTTGCACCCTTCACTGAAGTTCCCATTTGCTCCCTTGTCTTACGCACTTTATTTACCTCCTTCCAGAACATCTTTTTATTCTCCCAAAAATCTAATGATACTCTCTCACCCCAACTCTCATTTGCCCTCTTTTTCACCTCTTGCAACTTTCTCTTGACCTCCTGTCTTTTTCTTTTATATATCTCCCACTCAATTGCATTTTTTCCCTGCAAAAATCGTCCAAATGCCTCTCTCTTCTCTTTCACTAATATTCTTACTTCTTCATCCCACCACTCACTACCCTTTCTAATCAACCCACTTCCCCCTCTTCTCATGCCACAAGCATCTTTTGCGCAGTTCATCACTGATTCCCTAAATACATCCCATTCCTCCCCCACTCCCCTTACTTCCATTGTTCTCACCTTTTTCCATTCTGTACTCAGTCTCTCCTGGTACTTCCTCACACAAGTCTCCTTCCCAAGCTCACTTACTCTCACCACCCTCTTCACCCCAACATTCAATCTTCTTTTCTGAAAACCCATACAAATCTTCACCTTAGCCTCCAGAAGATAATGATCAGACATCCCCCCAGTTGCACCTCTCATATATATATATATATATATATATATATATATATATATATATATATATATATATATATATATATATATATATATATATATATATATATATATATATATATATATATATATATATATATATATATATATATATATATATATATATATATTTTTTTTTTTTTTTTTCTTCGTACTATTCGCCATTTCCCGCGATAGCTAGGTAGCATTAAGAACATAGGACTGGGCCTATGAGGGAATATCCTCACCTTGCCCCCTTCTCTTTTCCTTCTTTTGGAAAATTGAAAAAAACGAGTGGGGAGGATTTCCGGCCATCCGCTCCCTCCCCTTTTAGTCGCCTTCTACGACACGCAGGGAATACGTGGGAAGTGTTCTTTCTCCCCTATCCCCAGGGGATATATATATATATACATATATATATATATATATATATATATATATATATATATATATATATATATATATATATATATATATATATATATATATATATATACATATTGGATTACGTGTTAATTGATAGGGGCGCGAAAGAGAGACTTTTGGATGTTAATGTGCTGAGAGGTGCAACTGGAGGGATGTCTGATCATTATCTTGTGGAGGCTAAGGTGAAGATTTGTATGGGTTCTCAAAAAAGAAGAGTGAATGTTAGGGTGAAGAGGGTGGTGAGAGTAGTTGAGCTTGGGAAGGAGACTTGTGTGAGGAAGTACCTGGAGAGACTGAGTACAGAATGGAAATAGGTGAGAACAATGGAAGTAAGGGGAGTGGGGGAGGAATGGGATGTATTTAGGGAATCAGTGATGGATTCCGCAAAAGATGCTTGTGGCATGAGAAGAGTGGGAGATGGATTGATTAGAAAGGGTAGTGAGTGGTGGGATGAAGAAGTAAGAGTATTAGTGAAAGAGAAGAGAGAGGCATTTGGACGATTTTTGCAGGGAAAAAATGCAATTGAGTGGGAGATGTATAAAAGAAAGAGACAGGAGGTCAAGAGAAAGGTGAAACAGGTGAAAAAAGGGCAAATGAGAGTTGGGGTGAGAGAGTATCATTAAATTTTAGGGAGAATAAAAAGATGTTCTGGAAGGAGGTAAATAAAGTGCGTAAGACAAGGGAGCGAATGGGAACTTCAGTGAAGGGCGCAAATGGGGAGGTGATAACAAGTAGTGGTGATGTGAGAAGGAGATGGAGTGAGTATTTTGAAGGTTTGTTGAATGTGTATGATGATAGAGTATCAGATATAGGGTGTTTTGGTCGAGGTGGTGTGCAAAGTGAGAGGGTAAGGGAAAATGATTTGGTAAGCAGAGAAGAGTTAGTAAAAGCTTTGCGGAAGATGAAAGCCGGCAAGGCAGCAGGTTTGGATGGTAATGCAGTGGAATTTATTAAAAAAGGGGGTGACTGTATTGTTGACTGGTTGGTAAGGTTATTTAATGTATGTATGACTCATGGTGAGGTGCCTGAGGATTGGCGGAATGCGTGCATAGTGCCATTGTACAAAGGCAAAGGGGATAAGAGTGAGTGCTCAAATTACAGAGGTATAAGTTTGTTGAGTATTCCTGGTAAATTATATGGGAGGGTATTGATTGAGAGGGTGAAGGCATGTATAGAGCATCAGATTGGGGAAGAGCAGTGTGGTTTGAGAAGTGGTAGAGGATGTGAGGATCAGGTGTTTGCTTTGAAGAATGTATGTGAGAAATACTTAGAAAAGCAAATGGATTTGTATGTAGCATTTATGGATCTGGAGAAGGCATATGATTGAGTTGATAGAGATGCTCTGTGGAAGGTATTAAGAATATATGGTGTGGGAGGAAAGTTGTTAGAATCAGTGAAAAGTTTTTATCGAGGATGTAAGGCATGTGTACGTGTAGGAAGAGAGGAAAGTGATAGGTTCTCAGTGAATGTAGGTTTGCGGCAGGGGTGTGTGATGTCTCCATGGTTGTTTAATTTGTTTATTGATGGGGTTGTTAGGGAGGTGAATGCAAGAGTTTTGGAAAGAGGGGCAAGTATGAAGTCTGTTGGGGATGAGAGAGCTTGGGAAGTGAGTCAGTTGTTGTTCGCTGATGATACAGCGCTGGTGGCTGATTCATGTGAGAAACTGCAGAAGCTGGTGACTGAGTTTGGTAAAGTGCGTGAAAGAAGAAAGTTAAGAGTAAATGTGAATAAGAGCAAGGTTATTAGGTACAGTAGGGTTGAGGGTCAAGTCAATTGGGAGGTGAGTTTGAATGGAGAAAAACTGGAGGAAGTAAAGTGTTTTAGATATCTGGGAGTGGATCTGGCAGCGGATGGAACCATGGAAGCGGAAGTGGATCATAGGATGGGGGAGGGGGCGAAAATTCTGGGAGCCTTGAAGAATGTGTGGAAGTCGAGAACATTATCTCGGAAAGCAAAAATGGGTATGTTTGAAGGAATAGTGGTTCCAACAATGTTGTATGGTTGCGAGGCGTGGGCTATGGATAGAGTGGTGCGCAGGACGATGGATGTGCTGGAAATGAGATGTTTGAGGACAATGTGTGGTGTGAGGTGGTTTGATCGAGTAAGTAACGTAAGGGTAAGAGAGATGTGTGGAAATAAAAAGAGCGTGGTTGAGAGAGCAGAAGAGGGTGTTTTGAAATGGTTTAGGCACATGGAGAGAATGAGTGAGGAAAGATTGACCAAGAGGATATATGTGTCGGAGATGGATCGAACGAGGAGAAGAGGGAGACCAAATTGGAGGTGGAAAGATGGGGTGAAAAAGATTTTGTGTGATCGGGGCCTGAGCATGCAGGAGGGTGAAAGGAGGGCAAGGAATAGAGTGAATTGGAGCGATGTGTTATACCGGGGTTGACGTGCTGTCAGTGGATTGAATCAGGGCATGTGAAGCGTCTGGGGTAAACCATGGAAAGCTGTGTAGGTATGTATATTTGCGTCTGTGGACGTATGTATATACATGTGTATGGGGGTGGGTTGGGCCATTTCTTTCGTCTGTTTCCTTGCGCTACCTCGCAAATGCGGGAGACAGCGACAAAGCAAAAAAAAAAAAAAATATATTATTATATTATCTTGCTTTGTAGCCGTCTCCCGCGTTTGCGAGGTAGCGCAAGGAAACAGACTAAAGAAATGGCCCAACCCACTCCCCTACACATGTATATACATACACGTCCACACATTCAAATATACATACCCATACTTCTCAATGTACACATATATATATACACACACAGACACGAACATATATACCCATGAACACAATTCATACTGTCTGCCTTTCTTCATTCTCATCGCCACCTCGCCACACATGGAATAACATCAACCTCCCCCCTCATGTGTGCGAGGTAGCGCTAGGAAAAGACAACAAAGGCCCCATTCGTTGACACTCAGTCTCTAGCTGTCATGCAATAATGCCCGAAACTACAGCTCCCTTTCCACATCCAGTCCCGACACAACTTTCCATGGTTTACTCCAGACGCTTCATATGCCCTTGTTCAATCCCTTGACAGCACGTCGACCCCGGTATACCACATCGATCCAATTCACTCTACTCTTTGCCCGCCTTTCACCCTCCTGCATGTGCAGACCCCGATCACTCAAAATCTTTTTCACTCCATCTTTCCACCTCCAATTTGGTCTCCCACTTCTCCTCGTTCCTTTCACCTCCGACATATATATCCTCTTGGTCAATCTTTCCTCACTCATTCTCTCCATGTGCCTAAACCATTTCAAAACACCCTCTTCTGCTCTCTCAACCACGCTCTTCTTATTTGCACACATCTCTCTTACCCTTACATTACTTACTCGATCAAACCACGCATTCCTCATGTGTCGTAGAAGGCGACTAAAGGGGACGGGAGCGGGGGGCCAGAAACCCTCCCCTGCTTGTATTTTAAATTTCCAAAAGGTGAAACAAAAGAAGGAGTCACACGGTTAGTGCTCATCCTCCGCCAAGGCTTAGATTGGGTGTCTAGATGTATGCGGATGTAACCAAGATGAGAAAAAAGGAGAGATAGGTAGTATGCTTGATTAAAGGAAACTGGATGTTTTGGTTCTCAGTGAAGCAAAGTCAAGGGTAAAGGAGAAGAGAGGTTTGGGAACGTCTTGGGAGTAAAGTCAGGGGTTAGTGAGAGGAGAAGAGCAAGGTAAGGAGTAGCACTACTCCTGAAACAGGAGTTGTGGGAGTATGTGATAGAGTGTAGGAAAGTTAATTCTAGATTCATATGTGTAACACTGAAAGTTGATGGAGAAAGATGGGAGATTATTGGTGCATATGCACCTGGGCATGAGAAGAAAGATCATGAGAGGTAATTGTTTTGGTAGCAGCTGAATGAGTGTGTTAGTGGTTTTGATGCACGAGACCGGGCTATAGTGATGGGTGATTTGAATGCAAAGGTGAGTAATGTGGCAGTTGAGGAAATAATTGGTATACATGGGGTGTTCAGTGTTGTAAATGGAAATGGTGAAGAGCTTGTAGATTTATGTGCTGAAAAAGAGCTGGTGTTTGGGATACCTAGTTTAAAATGCAAGATATACATTAGTATACGTATGTAAGTAGGAGAGATGGCCATAGAGCGTTAATGGATTACGTGTTAATTGATAAGCGCGCGAAAGAGAGACTTTTGGATGTTAATTTGTTGAGAGGTGCATCTGGAGGTATGTCTGATCATTATGTTGTGGAGGCGAATGTGAAGATTTGTAGGGGTTTTCAGAAAAGAAGAGAGAATGATGGTGTGAAGAGAGTGGTGAGAGTAAGTGAGCTTGGGAAGGAGACTTGTGTGAGGAAGTACTAGGAGAGACAGTACAAAATGGAAAAAGGTGAGAACAAAGGAGGTAAGGGGAGTGGGGGGGTGGGGGAATGGGATGTATTTAGGGTAGCAGGAATGGCTTGCGCAAAAGATGCCTGTGGCATGAGAAGCGTGGGAGGTATGTTGATTAGAAAGGGTAGTGAGTGGTGGGATGAAGGAATAAGATTATTAGTGAAAGAGAAGAGAGAGGCATTTGGACGATTTTTGAAGGGAAAAAATGCAAATGAGTGGGAGATCTATAAAAGAAAGAGGCAGGAGGTGAAAAAGAGGGCAAATGACAGTTGGGATGAGAGAGTATGATTAAGTTTTATGGAGAATAAAAAGATGTTTTGGAAGGAGGTAAATAAAGTGCGTAAGACAAGGGAGCAAATGGGAACTTCAGTGAGGGAGGCTAATGGGGAGGTGATAAGAAATAGTGGTGATGTGAGAAGGAGATGGAATGAGTATTTTGAAGGTTTGTTGAATGTGTTTGATGATAGAGAGACAGATATAGGGTGTTTTGGTCGAGGTGGTGTGCAAAGTGAGACTGTTATGGAAAATGATTTGTTAAACATAGAGGAGGTAGTAAAAGCTTTGCGGAAGATGGAAGCCGGCAAGGCAGCGGGTTTGGATGGTATTCCAGTGGAATTTACTAAAAAAGTGGGTTACTCTATTGTTGACTGGTTAGTAAGGTTATTTAATGTATGCATGATTCATGGTGAGGAGCCTGAGGATTGGCGGAATGCTTGAATAGTGACATTGTACAAAGGCAAAGGGGATAAGAGTGAGTGCTCAAATTACAGAGGTATAAGTTTGTTGAGTATTCCTAGTAAATTATATGGGAGGGTATTGTTTGAGAGGGTGAAGGCATGTACAGAGCATCAGAATGGGGAAGAGCAGTGTGGTTTGAGAAGTAGTAGAGGATGTGTGGATCAGGTGTTTGATTTGAAGAATATATATGAAAAATACTTCGAAAAGCAAATGGATTTGTATGTAGCATTTATCGATTTGGAGAAGGCATATGATAGAGTTGATAGAGATGCTCTGTGGAAGGCATTAAGAATATATGGTGTGGGAGGCAAGTTGTGAGAAGCAGTGAAAAGTTTTTATCGAGGATGTAAGGCATGTGTACGTTTGGGAGGAGAGGAAAGTGATTGGTTCTCAGTGAATGTAGGTTTGCGGCAGGGGTGTGTGATGTCTCCATGGTTGTTTAATTTGTTTATGGATGGGGTTGTTAGGGTGGTGAATGCAAGAGTTTTGGAAAGAGGGGCAAGTATGCAGTGTGTTATGGATGAGAGAGCTTGGGAAATGAGTCAGTTCTTGTTTGCTGATGATACAGCGCTGGTGGCTGATTCATGTGAGAAACTGCAGAAGCTGGTGACTGAGTTTGGTAAAGCGTGTGAAAGAAGAAAGTTAAGAGTAAATGTGAATAAGAGCAAGGTTATTAGGTACAGTAGGGTTGAGGGTCAAGTCAATTGGTAGGTAAGTTTGAATGGAGAAAAGCTTTAGGAAGTAAAGTGTTTTAGCTATCTGGGAGTGGATCTGGCAGCGGATGGAACCATGGAAGCAGAAGTTAATCATAGGGTGGGGGAGGGGGCGAAAATTCTGGGAGCCTTGAAGAATGTTTTGAAGTCGAGAACATTATCTCGGAAAGCAAAAATGGGTATGTTTGAAGGAATAGTGGTTCGAACAATGTTGTATGGTTGCGAGGCGTGGGCTCTGGATAGAGTTGTGCGCAGGAGGGTGGATGTGCTGGAAATGAGATGTTTGAGGACAATATGTGGTGCGAAGTGGTTTGATCGAATAAGTTATGTAAGGGTAAGAGAGATGTGTGGAAATAAAAAGTGTTGTTGAGAGAGGAGAAGAGGGTGTTTTGAAATGGTTTGGTCACATGGAGAAAATGAGTGAGGAAAGATTGACCAAGAGGATATATGGTTCAGAGGTGGAGGGAACGAGGAGAAGTGGGAAACCAAATTGGAGGTGGAAAGATGTAGTGAAAAAGATTTTGAGTGATCGGGGTCTGAACATGCATTAGGGTGAAAGGCGTGCAAGGAATAAAGTGAATTGGAACGATGTGGTATACCGGGGTCGACGTGCTGTCAATGGATTGAACCAGGTCATGTGAAGCGTCTGGGCTAAACCATGGAAAGCTCTGTGTGGCCTGGAAGTGGAAAGGGAGCAGTGGTTTCGGTGCATTATTACATGACAGCTAGAGACTGAGTGTGAACGAATGGGGCCTTTGTTGTCTTTTCCTAGCGCTACCTCGCACACATGAGGGGGAAGGGGGTTGTTAATCCATGTGTGGCGAGTTGGTGATGGGAATAAGTGAAAGGAGACAGTATGAATTATGTACATGTGTATATATGTATATGTGCGTGTGTTTATATATATGTGTACATTGAGATGTGTAGGTATGTATATTTGCGTGAGCGAACGTGTATGTATATACATGTGTATGTGAGTGGGTTGGGCCATTCTTTCGTCTGTTTCCTTGCGCTACCTCGCTAACGGGGGAGACAGCAACAAAGGAAAATGAAATTATATATATATATATATATATATATATATATATTGTCTTTTACTAGCGCTACCTCGCGCGCCTGGGGAGGGAGGGTGTTTTTATTTCAAGTGCGGTAGGGTGGCGTTGGGAATGAATACAGACAGCAATTATAAATTATGTACTTGTGTATATATGTATATGTCGGTGTATGAATATATATGTATATGTTGAAATATATAGGTATGTATTCGTGCATGTATAAACCTCATGTGTATGTGGGTGGATGGGCGATTCCCTCGTCTGTTTCCTTGCGTTATCTTGCTAACACTGAAGACAGCGAAAAGTATAGTAAATAAATAGATATACATATATATATATATATATATATATATATATATATATAGAGAGAGAGAGAGAGAGAGAGAGAGAGAGAGAGAGAGAGAGAGAGAGAGAGAGAGAGAGAGAGATAGAGAGAGAGAGAGAGAGAGAGAGAGAGAGAGAGAGAGAGAGAGAGAGAGAGAGAGAGAGAGAGAGAGAGAGAGAGAGAGAGAGAGAGAGAGAGAGAGAGAGAGAGATAAGATTGTTAAGTATTCCTGGGAAATTATATGAGAGGGTATTGAATGAGATTTTGAAGGCATGTACAGATCATCAGATTGGGAAGAGCAGTGTGGTTTCAGAAGTGGTAGAGGATGTGTGGATATGTTTGCTTTAAAGAATGTATGTGAGAACTGCTTAGAAAAGCTAATGGATTTGCATGTAGCATTTGTTGATCTGGGGAAGGCATGTGATAGAGTATATATAGGTACTCTTTGGAACGTATTTTGATTATATTGTGTAGGAGGCAAGTTGCTAAAAGCAGTGAAAAGTTGTTATCGAGGACGTAAGACGTACGAGAGGGAAGAGACGAAAGTGATTGGTTCTCAGGGAATATCGGTTTGATGAAGGGGTGCGTGATGTGTCCATGGTTATTCAATCTGTTTATAGATGGGGTTGTTAGGTAGGTGAATGCAAGAGTTTTGGAGAGAGGGGCAAGTATGTAGTCTGTTGTTAATGAGAGGGCTTGGGAAGTGAGTCAGTTTTTGTTTGCTGATGATACAGCGGTGGTGGCTGATTCGGATGAGAAACTGCAGAAGCTGCTGACTGGGTTTATCAATGTGTGTGAAAGAAGAAAGCTGAGGGTGAATGTGAATAAGAGCAAGGTTATTAGGTACAGTAGGGTTGATGGATTAGTCAATTGGGAGTTATGTTTGAACTGAGAAAGCCGAAGGAAGTGAAGTGTTTTGGATATCTGGGAGTTGATTTGGCAGCGGATGGAACCATGGAAGCGGAAGTGAGTCACTGTGGCCGAAAATCCTGGGAGCGTT
>NC_092242.1:34050389-34120729 GCF_036320965.1 Panulirus ornatus
TCTCATCCCCAACAGACTTCATACTTGCCCCTCTTTCCAAGACTCTTGCATATATATATATATATATATATATATATATATATATATATATATATATATATATATATATATATATATATATATATATATATATATATATATATATATACATATATGTATATATTCCTAACAGTCCACGGGGAAAATGAAACAAGATAAGTTCCCAGGTGCACTTCCGTGTAATGATCACATCATAAGGGGACACAACAGAAATATAACAGTTAGCTGATATACATCGAAGAGACGATGCTAGCACGCCATTTGGTAAACAATCGCATGTTTGCCAAATAGCGTCCTAGCTTCGTTTTTTCGATGTATATCAACTGACTGTTATATTTATCTCTTGTGTCTCGCCTGATGATGTGATTATTACATGAAAGTGCACGTGGGAACTTATCGTGTTTCATTTTCCCCAGTGGACTCATAGGAATATCTTATATATAAGGAATATATATATATATATATATATATATATATATATATATATATATATATATATATATATATATATATATATATATTTTTCTTTTTTTCCGCTGTCTCCCTCGTTTGCAAGGTGGCGCAAGGAAACAGACGAAAGAAATGGCCCAACTCACCCCCATACACATGTATATACATACGTCCACACACGCAAATATACATACCTACACAGCTTTCCATGGTTTATCCCAGACGCTTCACGTGCCCTAATTCAATCCACTGACAGCACGTCAACCCGGTATACCACATCGATCCAATTCACTCTATTCCTTGCTCTCCTTTCACCCTCCTGCATGTTCAGGCCCCGATCAAACAAAATCTTTTTCACTCCATCTTTCCACCTCCAATCTGGTCTCCCACTTCTCCTCGTTCCCTCCACCTCCGACACATATATCCTCTTGGTCAATCTTTCCTCACTCATTCTCTCCATGTGCCCAAACCATTTCAAAACACCCTCTTCTACTCTCTCAACCACGCTCTTTTTATTTCCACACATTTCTCTTACCCTTACGTTACTTACTCGATCAAACCACCTCACACCACATATTGTCCTCAAACATCTAATTTCCAGCGCATCCATCCTCCTACGCACAACTCTATCCATAGCCCAAGCCTCGCAACCATACAACATTGTTGGAACCACTATTCCTTCAAACATACCCATTTTTGCTTTCCGAGATAATGTTCTCGACTTCCACACATTCTTCAAGGCTCCCAAGATTTTCGCCCCCTCCCCCACACTATGATCCACTTCCGCTTCCATGGTTCCATCCGCTGCCAGATCCACTCCCAGATATCTAAAACACTTTACTTCCTCCAATTTTTCTCCATTCAAACTTACCTCCCAGTTGACTTGACCCTCAACCCTACTGTACCTAATTACCTTGCTCTTATTCACATTTACTTTTAACTTTCTTCTTTCACACACTTTACCAAACTCAGTGACCAGCTTCTGCAGTTTCTCACATGAATCAGCCACCAGCGCTGTATCATCAGCGAACAACAACTGACTCACTTCCCAAGCTCTCTCATCCCCAACAGACTTCATACTTGCCCCTCTTTCCAAAACTCTTGCATTCACCTCCCTAACAACCCCATCCATAAATAAATTAAACAACCATGGAGATATCACACACCCCTGCCGCAAACCTACATTCACTGAAAACCAATCACTTTCCTCTCTTCCAACACGTACACATGTCTTACATGCTCGATAAAAACTTTTCACTGCATCTAACAATTTGCCTCCCACACCATATATTCTTAATACCTTCCACAGAGCATCTCTATCAACTCCATCATATGCCTTCTCCAGATCCATAAATGCTACATAGAAATCCATTTGCTTTTCTAAGTATTTCTCACATACATTCTTCAACGCAAACACCTGATCCACACATCCTCTACCACTTCTGAAACCACACTGCTCTTCCCCAATCTGATGCTCCGTACATGCCTTCACCCTCTCAATCAATACCCTCCCATATAATTTACCAGGAATACTCAGCAAACTTATACCTCTATAGTTTGAACACTCACTCTTTTCGCCTTTGCCTTTGTACAATGGCACTATGCACGCATTCCGCCAATCCTCAGGCACCTCACCATGAGTCATACATACATTAAATAACCTTACCAACCAGTCAACAATACAGTCACCCCCTTTTTTAATAAATTCCACTGCAATACCATCCAAACCTACTGCCTTGCCGGCTTTCATCTTCCGCAAAGCTTTTACTACCTCTTCTCTGTTTACCAAATCATTTTCCCTAACCCTCTCACTTTGCACACCACCTCGACCAAAACACCCTATATCTGCCACTCTATCATCAAACACATTCAACAAACCTTCAAAATACTCACTCCATCTCCTTCTCACATCACCACTACTTGTTATCACCTCCCCATTTGCGCCCTTCACTGAAGTTCCCATTTGCTCCCTTGTCTTACGCACTTTATTTACCTCCTTCCAGAACATCGTTTTATTCTCCCAAAAATTTAATGATACTCTTTCACCCCAATTCTCATTTGCCCTCTTTTTCACCTCTTGCACCTTTCTCTTGACCTCCTGTCTCTTTCTTTTATACATCTCCCACTCATTTACATTTTTTCCCTGCAAAAATCGTCCAAATGCCTCTCTCTTCTCTTTCACTAATAATCTTACTTCTTCATCCCACCACTAACTACCCTTTTTAATCAAACCACCTCCCACTCTTCTCATGCCACAAGCATCTTTTGTGCAATCCATCACTGATTCTCTAAATACATCCCATTCCTCCCCCACTCCCCTTACTTCCATTGTTCTCACCTTTTTCCATTCTGTACTCAGTCTCTCTTGGTACTTCCTCACACAAGTCTCCTTCCCAAGCTCACTTACTCTCACCACCCTCTTCACCCCAACATTCACTCTTCTTTTCTGAAAACCCATACAAATCTTCACCTTAGCCTCCACAAGATAATAATCAGACATCCCTCCAGCTGCACCTCTCAGCACATTAACATCCAAAAGTCTCTCTTTCGCGCGCTTGTCAATTAACACGTAATCCAATAACGCTCTCTGGCCATCTCTCCTACTTACATAAGTATACTTATATATATCTCGCTTTTTAAACCAGGTATTCCCAATCACCAGTCCTTTTGCGTCAAATAAATCTACAAGCTCTTCACCATTTCCATCTACAACACTGAACACCCCATGTATACCAATTATTCCCTCAACTACCACATTACTCACCTTTGCATTCAAATCACCCATCACTATAACCCGGTCTCGTGCATCAAAACCACTAACACACTCATTCAGCTGCTCCCAAAACACTTGCCTCTCATGATCTTTCTTCTCATGCCCAGGTGCATATGCACCAATAATTACCCATCTCTCTCCATCAACTTTCAGTTTTACCCATATTAATCAAGAATTTACTTTCTTACATTCTATCACATACTCCCACAACTCCTGTCTCAGGAATACTGCTACTCCTTCCCTTGCTCTTGTCCTCTCACAAACCACTGACTTTACTCCCCAGACATTCCAAAACCACTCTTCCCCTTTACCCTTGAGCTTCGTTTCACTCAGAACCAAACCATCCAGGTTCCTTTCCTCAAACATACTACCTATCTCTCCTTTTTTCACATCTTGGTGACATCCACACACATTTAGACACCCCAGTCTAGGCCTTCGAGGAGGATGAGCACTCCCCGCGTGACTCCTTCTTTTGTTTCCCATTTTAGAAAGTTGAAAAATACAAGGAGGGGAGGATTTCTGGCCCCCCAGCTCCCGTCCCCTCTAGTCGCCTTCTACGACACGCGAGGAATGCGTGGGATTATTCTTTCACCCCTATATATATATATATATATATATATATATATATATATATATATATATATATATATATATATATATGAAAAGTTTTTATCGAGGATGTAAGGCATGTGTACGTGTAGGAAGAGAGGAAAGCGATTGGTTCTCAGTGAATATAGGTTTGCGGCAGGGATATGTCATGTCTCCATGGTTGTTTAATTTTCTTATGGATGGGGTTGTTAGGGAGGTGAATGCAAGAGTTTTGGAAAGAGGGGCAAGTATAAAGTCTGTTGTGGCTGAGAGAGCTTGGGAAGTGAGTCAGTTGTTGTTCGCTGATGATACAGCCCTTGTGGCTGATTCATGTGAGAAACTGCAGAAGCTGGTGACTGAGTTTGGTAAAGTGTGTGACAGAAGAAAGTTAAGAGTAAATGTTAATAAGAGCAAGGTTATTAGGTACAGTAGGGTTGAGGGTCAAGTCAATTAGGAGGTAAGTTTGAATGGAGAAAAAATGGAGGAAGTAAAGTGTTTTAGATATCTGGGAGTGGTTCTGGCAGCGGATGGAACCCTATAAGGGGAATTGAATCATAGGGTGGGGGAGGGGGCGAAAATCCTGGGAGCCTTGAAGAATGTGTGGAAGTCGAGAACATTATCTCGGAAAGCAAAATTGGCTATGTTTGAAGGAATAGTGGTTCCAACAATGTTGTATGGTTGCGAGGCTTGGGCTATGGATAGAGTTGTGCGCAGGAGGGTGGATGTGCTGGAAATGAGATGTTTGAGTACAATGTGTGATGTGAGGTGGTTTGATCGAGTAAGTAATGTAAGGGTAAGAGAGATGTGTGGAATTAAAAAGAGCGTGGTTGAGAGAGGAGAAGAGGGTGTTTTGAAATGGTTTGGGCACATGGAGAGAATGAGTGAGGAAAGATTGACCAAGAGGATATATGTGTCGGAGGTGGAGGGAACGAGGAGAAGTGGGAGACCAAATTGGAGGTGGAAAGATGGAGTGAAAAAGATTTTCTGTGATCGGGGCCTGAACATGCAGGAGGGTGAATGGAGGGCAAGGAAAAGAGTGAATTGGATCGATATGGTATACCGGGGTTGACGTGCTCTCAGTGGATTGAATCAGGGCATGTGAAGCGTCTGGGGTAAACCATTGAAAGTTGTGTGGGGCCTGGATGTGGAAAGGGAGCTGTGGTTTCGGGCATTATTGCGCGGCAGCTAGAGACTGAGTTTGAACGAATGGGGCCTTTGTTGTCTTTTCCTAGTGCTTCCTCCCACACATGAGGGGGGAGGGGGATGGTATTCCATGTTTGGCGAGGTTGCGATGGAAGTGAATGGGGGCAGACAGTGTGAATTGTGTGCATGGGTATATATGTATGTGTCTGTGTATGTATATATATGTGTACATTGAGATGTATAGGTATGTATATTTACGTGTGTGGACGTGTGTGTGTGTATGCATTGTGTATATACACACACATATATATATATATATATATATATATATATATATATATATATATATATATCCCCCATTTTAGAAAGTTAATACAAGGAGGGGAGGATTTCTGGCCCCCCGCTCCCGTCCCCGTCTTTACCAAACTTTATATATATATAAATGTATATATATATATATATATATATATATATATATATATATATATATATATATATATATATTTTTTTTTTCTTTTGCTTTGTCGCTGTCTCCCGCGTTTGCGAGGTAGCGCAAGGAAACAGACGAAAGAAATGGCCCAACCCACCCTCATACACATGCCTTGATTCAATCCACTGACAGCACGTCAACCCCGGTATACCACATCGCTCCAATTCACTCTATTCTTTGCCCTCCTTTCACCCTCCTGCATGTTCAGGCCCCGATCACACAAAATTTTTTTCACTACATCTTTCCACCTCCAATTTGGTCTCCCTCTTCTCCTCGTTCGCTCCACCTCCGACACATATATCCTCTTGGTCAATCTTTCCTCACTCATTCTCTCCATGTGACCAAACCATTTCAAAACACCCTCTTCTGCTCTCTCAACCACGCTCTTTTTATTTCCACACATCTCTCTTACCCTTACGTTATATATATATATATATATATATATATATATATATATATATATATATATATATATATATATATATATATATATATATATATATATATATATATATATATATATATATATATATATATATATATATATATATATATATATATATATATATTTATATATATATATATATATATATATATATATATATATATATATATATATATATATATATATATATATATATATATATATATATATATATATATATATATATATATATGAGTTTTTTTGTCTATATGTGTGTGTGTGTGTTTGATCAAAGTTAGTTATGAATATATTCAAGATGTCTCTTTTCATTTGTTCTTTTCTCCCTAATCCTATGTCGCTGCCTATTATATATACATATATAGTATCCCGAGCATTTATTTCTGAGCCATTCACTTTTTGTGGGCTCACATCAGACTTGGGACATCTTCATCGCACACCCTTACCCACACACTCTCTCACTCACTTTTATCAACCTTCTTTTCATATTCTTTTCTCGCTCTCTTGATAGATCTCCCAAGTTTTAGCCCGTATTCCTCCACCTCGTCTCGAGCCTTTTTCACACCTCATTCACTAACATCTGGACCAAAGTCTTTCTCTGCATTTGATGCGGCTTGAACCCTCGTGTCTGTCTCTTTAATGCTGTGCGAACATCGAACCTTTTCCTTCATACCTGTCGTAGTGCGTGGTGGGTGTGCTTACTTGATGTGATGACTCACGGTAATTTTCGTTATAATGGAAAATAGAAGAGAATATTAAATATGAGAAGATGGAAAAGCATCACAAGAAGACAAAAGTTGTGTATTTTGGAGATAGAGCATCGGTACTGAAACCTAGAGATAAGAGAATATCTAATGTATGATGAATAAACTGTGGAGAATGTGATAAAGGAGGCTAGTATTTGGGGAGCAGCTGAGGTGGTGTATCAGCACTTTTGGTGTACGAGTCAGGGTATTAGTGATGGGTGATATGAATATGAAGGTGGGTAAATTGGCAGTTGAGAGTGTAATTTGTGGGCTTTGGGTTTTCAGTATCAGGAATGTAAATGATGAACAGCTTGTGAAGTTGTGTGGTGAAAAGGGCTGGTAATTGGGAACACTTGGTTTGAAAAGAGGGACATATACAAACTTACATATATGAGTAGAAAAGATGATCAACGAGCATTACTGGATCACGTATCAATCAAAAGGCGTGTAAAAGAGAGACTTTTGGATGTAAATGTACTAAGAGGGGGCAGCTGTTGGGATGCCTGATCGCAATCTTCTGGAGGCGAAGATGAAGATTTGTAGAGGTTTTCGGAAAAGAGGAAACATTATCGGTGAGAAGAGAGGGGTGAAAGTGAGTGAGCTTGGGAAAGAGACCTGTGTGAAGAAATACCAAAAGAGATTGGGTGTAGGATAGCAAAAGGCAGAGGCAAAGAAAACAAAAGGAGCAGGTGAGTGATAGGAGATATTTAGGGAAGCAATGCTTGTATGTGCAAGAGATCATTAGGAGATAAGCTGTAGAGTTAAGATCATTAGGATATGGACTGTGGCGTTCATATCATCGAGAGATGGATTGTAAAGATTAGAAGATGGACTGTGAAGTGAAGAACATTTGGAGATAGGTTAGAGAGTTTTTGTTAGTTCAGTAGATAATGGGTGTTCATAAAACAGAAATTTGACAAATTTTTGTCATGGATTATGACTATCTTGATTACATGTAATTTCATAAGAAAAAGACAGAGGTACTTTAGAATTTCATACGGAAGCGAAATTGCCATCATAATACATGTAAGAAGGGAGGGGTAAGGAATCTTGTAAATAACAATCACGTGGCTCAGGTGCAGCTGCTCTCTTCAGGTGGTTTCATGTGAGGACTTTGGAGAGTTTCTTCGTAGACTCTGTTTATCTGTGGATCAGAAATGAGTGAAGTTGCAACATTTCTGTAGGAAAACTTAGGTAGCTGTGTAAGGATGTTTCCTAGAAGCCATGAACCTAGGGAACAAGAGGTGATGGAGTCTATAGGGGGAGGCGATACGATACTGCACGTAACAGACAAACATTTACTTCACAGTTTTCCTGGTATATGTTGCTTTACAGCTAAAGCATGAAAAGCTTATACACGACAGCGATCAAGAGCCACTCTGTAACTGAACTGCGTGTGACATGTGACAGGTGACACAAGATGAAAGATTCAGTTGGGTTTCCCTTTTAACACTTTCCCCAACAAGAAAACACCACCTGTATATGGAACACCTTTTGATTTATAAATGAGAGGAACTGAAACTAGTACTTGTAAATATACTTTCTTTTGTGTAATAAATGATTACAATAGTACATAAGTGATAAACAAATATCATTGAGTTTAATGAGCCTCAGTAAAACTGAAATTCAGAATCAAGCAGAGCGTATACTTCCAAATAGTCTATATAGCAGCTGTGCTGATTTCGTTTCACTGAAATTAAGCCCAGGGAATTATTCAACGGGCTGGATATATAATTCAGCTGCCGTGAACAAAATGAATTATCGACATAGAGTGTACCATGGCTCTCTCTCTCTCTCTCTCTCTCTCTCTCTCTCTCTCTCTCTCTCTCTCTCTCTCTCTCTCTCTCTCTCTCTCTCTCTCTCTCTCTCTCTCTCTCTCTCTCTCTCTCTCTCTCTCTCTCTCTCTCTCTCTCTCTCTCTCTCTCTCTCTCTCTCTCTCTCTCTCTCTCTCTCTCTGTACTGGATATCCTAAGCAAAAGGTTAAACTGCAAGTTAAGTAACTTTTGACGAGGCTGATTCACTAGGAGTACAATTTAATCCAAGAACCTCTCACTTCAAAGCAGTTCATTATTTATCATAGCCTTGGAGCAGCAAGAGCTAAGAAAGAAATTCAATGAGTATCGCAGTGGAATACAACTGAAAAAGGGGTAACTGTGTTGCTGATTGGTTGGTAAGGATATTCACCGTATGTATGGTTCATGGTGAAGTGCCTGAGGATGGGCGGAATGCATGCATAGTGCCATTGTGCAAAGGCAAAGGGGATTAAGGTGAGTGTTCAAATTACAGAGGTATAAGTCTGTTGAGTATTCCTGGGAAATAATGTGGGAGTTTATTGATTGAGAGGGTGAAGGCATGTACAGAGCGTCAGACTGGGAAAGAGCAGTGTGGTTTCAGAAGTGGTAGAGGATGTGTGGATCAGGTGTTTTGCTTTGAAGAATGTATATGAGAAGTACTTGGAGAGATAAATGTATCTGTATGTAGCATTTATGGATCTGTAGAAGGCATATGATAGGGTGGATAGAGCTGTTTTATGGAAGGTTTTAAGAATGTGTGGTGTGGGAGGTAAGTTTGCTTGAAGCAGTGAAAAGTTTTTACCAAGGATGTAAGGCATGTGTACGAGAAGGAAGAAAGAAGAATGATTGGTTCCCTGTGAGTGTAGGTCTGCGGCAGGGGTGTGTGATGTCCCCATGGTTGTTTACTTTCTTTATGGATTAGGTGGTTCGGGAGGTAAATGCTGAAGTTTTGGACAGAGGGGCGAGTATGCAGCCTGTTGTGAATGAGAGAGCTTGGGGAGTGAGTCAGTTGTTGTGTACCGATGATAGAGCTTTAGTGGCTGATTCGTGTGAGAAACTGCAGAGGTTGGAAAGTGTGAAAGGAGAAAGCTAACAATAAATGTAAAAAAGAGCAAGATATTCGGTAGGGTTGAGGAGCATGTTGATCGGCATGTAAGTTTGAATTGAGAAACATTGAATGAAGCGAAGTGTTTTAGATATCTGGTAGTGGATTTCGCAGCGGAAGGAACCATAGAAGCGGAAGTGAGTCACAGGGTGGGAAGGGGACGAAGGTTTTGGGAGCGATGAAGAATGTGTGGAATGAGAGAAGGTTATCCCGGGGAGCAAAAACGGGTATGTTTGAAGGAATTATTGTTCCAATATTCTTATATGGTTGGGAGTCATGGGCTATAGAAAGAGTTGTACAGAGGAGAGTGGATGTGTTTGAAATGAAATGTTTGAGGACAATATACGGTGTGAGGTGCTTTCATCGAGAAAGTAATGAAAGGGTAAGAGATATGTGTTCAAATAGAATGAGTGTGGTTGAGAGAGCAGAAGAGGGTGTGTTGAAAAGGTCTGAACATATGGAGGGAATGAGAGAGGAAACACTGACAAAGAGGATATACGTGTCAGAAGTGGGGGGAACAAGGAGAAGCGGGAGACCAAATAGAAGGTGGAAGGATGGAGTGAAAAACACTATAAGCGATGGGGGCCTGAACATACGGGAGGGTGAAAGACGTGCAAGGAATAGAGTCAATATGAACGATAGGGGATATCGGGGTCGACGTGCTGTCAAGGGACTGAACCAGATCGTGTGAAGCGTCTGCGGTAAACTATGTAAAGGTCTGTGGGGCCCTGATGTACAAAAGGAGCTGTGGTTTTTGTGTCATGTCTCGCGATAGCGAGATAACGTTAAAAAAAAGAGGACTGAATCTTAGAGGGAATATCCTCAATCAGCCCCCTTCCCTGTTCTTTCGTTAGAATAAAAAGAAAAGGGAGAGAAAGATATCCAACCCCAACTCCCTCCCTCTTTAAACGCCTTCTACTTTACGCAAGGAAAACGTGGGAATCATTCTTTCTCCCCAATCCCCCAGGGATGTATCTATATATCTTTCTTTCTACCTATACGTATGTATCTATCAATCTATATATATATATATATATATATATATATATATATATATATATATATATATATATATATATATATATATATATATATATATATATATATATATATATATATTTTTTTTTTTTTTTTTCATACTATTCGCTATTTCCCGCGATAGCGAGGTAGCGTTAAGAACAGAGGACTGGGCCTATGAGGGAATATCCTCACCTGGCCCTCTTCTCTGTTCCTTCTTTTGGAAAAAAAAAAAAAACGAGATGGGAGGATTTCCAGCCCCTCGCTCCCTCCCTTTTAGTCGCCTTCTACGACACGCAGGGAATACGTGGGAAGTATTCTTTCTCCCCTAACCCCAGGGAAAATATATATATATATATATATATATATATATATATATATATATATATATATATATATTCTTTCTCCCCTATCCCCAGGATATATATATATATATATATATATATATATATATATATATATATATATATATATATATATATATATATATATATATATATATATATATATATATATATATATATATATATATATATATATATATATATATATATTTATATATATATCCCTGGGGATAGGGGAGAAAGAATACTTCCCACGCATTCCTCTAGTGTCGTACAAGGCGACTAAAGGGGACGGGAGCGAGGGGCCAGAAACCCTCCCCTCCTTGTATTTTAACTTTCTGAAAGGGGAAACAGAAGGAGTCACGCAGGGAGTGCTCATCCTCCTCGAAGGCTCAGATTGGGGTGTCTAAATGTTTGTGGATGTAAGCAAGATTAGAAAAAATGAGAGATAGGTGGTATGTTTTAGGAAAGGAACCTGGATGTTTTGGCTCTAAGTGAAACGAAGCTCAAGGGTAAAGGTAAAGAGTGGTTTGGGAATGTCTTGGAAGTAAAGTCAGGGGTTAGTGAGAGGACAAGAGCAAGGGAAGGAGTAGCACGACTCCTGAAACAGGAGTTGTGGGAGTTTTTACTAGAGTGTAAGAAAGTAAATTCTAGATTGATATGGGTAAAACTGAAAGCTGATGGAGAGAAATGGGTGATTATTGGTGCATATGCACCTGTGCATGAGCAGAAAGATCATGAGAGGCAAGTGTTTTCGGAGCAGCTGAATAAGTGTGCTAGTGGTTTTGATGCACAAGACCGGGTTATAGTGATGGGTGATTTGAATGCAAAGTTGAGTATTGTGGCAGTTGAGGGAATAATTGTTATACATGGGGTGTTCAGTATTGTAAATGGAAATGGTGAAGAGCTTGTAGATTTATATGCTGAAAAAGGAATGGTGATAGGGAATACATGGTTTAAAAAGCGATATATACATAAGTATACGTATGTAAACAGGAGAGATGGCCAGAGAGCGTTATTGGATTACGTGTAAATTGACAGGCGCGCGAAAGAGAGACTTTTGGATGTTAATGTGCTGAGAGGTGCAACTGGAGGGATATCTGATCATTTTCTTGTGGAGGCGAAGGTGAAGATTTGTAGGGGTTTTCAGAAAAGAAGAGATAATGCTGGTGTGAAGAGAGTGGTGAGAGTAAGTGAGCTTGGGAAGGAGACTTGTGTGAGGAAGTACCAGGAGAGACGGAGTACAGAATGGAAAAAGGTGAGAACAAAGGAGGTAAGGGGAGTGGGGGAGGAATGGGATGTATTTAGGAAAGCAGTGATGGCTTGCGCAAAAGATGCTTGTGGCATGAGAAGAGTGGGAGGTGGGTTGATTAGAATGGGTAGTGAGTGGTGGGATGAAGAAGTAAGATTATTAGTGAAAGAGAAGACAGAGCCATATGGACGATTTTTGCAGGGAAAAATGTAAATGAGTGGGATATGTATAAAAGAAAGATGCCGGAGGTCAAGAGAAAGGTGCCAGAGGTCAAAAAGAGGGCAAATGAGAGTTGGGGTGAGAGAGTATCATCAAATTTTAGGGAGAATAAAAAGAAGTTTTGGAAGGAGGTAAATAAAGTGCGTAAGACAAGGAAGCAAATCGGAACATCAGTGAAGGGGGTTAATGGGGAGGTGATAACGAGTAGTGGTGATGTGAGGAGATGGAGTGAGGATTTTGAAGGTTTGTTGAATGTGTTTGATGATAGAGTGGCAGATAGAGAGTGTTTTGGTCGAGGTGGTGCGCAAAGTGAGAGGGTTGGGGAAAATGATTTGGTAAACAGAGAAGAGGTAGTAAAACCTCTGCGGAAGATGAAAGCCGGCATGGTTTGGATGGTATTGCAGAGGAATTTATCAAAAAGGGGGTGACTGTATTGTTGACTGGTTGGTAAGGTTATTTAATGTATGTATGATTCATGGTGAGGTGCCTGATGATTGTCGGAATGCTTCCATAGTGCCATTGTAAAAGGCAAATGGGATAAGAATGAGTGCTCAAATTACAGAGGTATAAGTTTGTTGAGTATTCCTGGGAAATTATATGGGAGGGTGTTGATTGAGATGGTGAAGGCATGTACAGAGCATCAGATTGGGGAAGAGCAGTGTGGTTTCAGAAGTTGTAGAGGATGTGTGGATCAGGTGTTTGAGAATTACCTAGAAAAGCAAATGGATTTGTATGTAGCATTTATGGATCTGGAGAAGGCATATGATGGAGTTGATAGAGATGCTCTGTGGAAGGTATTAAAAATTTATGGTGTGGGAGGCAAGTTGTTAGAAGCAGTGAAAAGTTTTTATCGAGGATGTAAGACATGTGTACGTGTAGGAAGAGAGGAAAGTGATTGGTTCTCAGTGAATGTAGGTTTGCGGCAGGGGTGTGTGATGTATCCATGGTTGTTTAATTTATATATGGATATGGTTGTTAGGGAGGCGAATGCAAGAGTTTTGGGAAGATGGGCAAGTATGCAGTCTGTTGTGGATGAGAGAGCTTGGGAAGTGAGTCATTTGTTGTTCGCTGATGATACAGCGCTGGTTGTTGATTTATGTGAGAAACTGCAGAAGCTGGTGACTGAGTTTGGTAAAGTGTGTGAAAGAAGAAAGAGTAGATGTGAATAAGAGCAAGGTTAATAGGATCAGTATGGTTGAGGGTCAAGTCAGTTGGGAGAAAAGATTGAATGGAGAAAAACTGGAGGAAGTAAATTGTTTTAGATATCTGGGAGTGGATCTGGAAGCGGATGGAAACATGGAAGCGGAAGTGAATCATAGAGTGGGGAGGGGGAGAAAATTTTGGGAGCCTTCAAGAATGTTTGTAAGTCGAGAACATTATCTCGGAAAGCAAAAATGGGTATGTTTGAAGGAACAGTGGTTCCAACAATGTTATATGGTTGCGAGGCGTTGGCTATAGATAGAGTTGTGCGCAGGCGGGTGGATGTGCTGGAAATGAGATGTTTGAGGACAATATGTGGTGTAGGTGGTTTGATCGAGTAAGTAATGCAAGGGTAAGAGAGATGTGTGGAAATAAAAAGAGTATGGTTGAGAGAGCAGAAGAGGGTGTTTTGAAATGGTTTGGGCACATGGAGAGAATGATTGAGGAAAGATTGACCAAGAGGATATATGTGTCAGAGGTGGAGGGAACTAGGAGAAGTGGGAGACCAAATTGGAGGTGGAAAGATGGAGTGAAAAAGATTTTGAGTGATCGGGGCCTGAAAATGCAGGAGAGTGAAAGGCGTGCAAGGAATAAAGTGAATTGGAACGATGTGGTATACCGAGGTCGACGTGCTGTCAATTAATTGAACCAGGGCATGTGAAGCGTGTGGGGTAAACCATGGAAAGTTCTGTGGGACCTGGATGTGGAAAGGGAGCTGTGGTTTCGGTGCATTATTATATGACAGCTAGAGACTGAGTGTGAAAAAATGGGGCCTTTGATGTCTTTTCCTAGCGCTACCTCACACATATCAGGGGGAAGGGGGTTGTTTTTCTGTGTGGCGAGGTGGCGATGGAAATCAATAAAGGCATGTACAGAGCATCAGATTGGGGAAGAGCAGTGTGGTTTCAGAAGTGGTAGAGGATGTGTGGATCAGGTGTTTGCTTTGAAGAATGTATGTGAGAAATACTTAGAAAAGCAAATGGATTTGTATGTAGCATTTATGGATCTGGAGAAGGCATATGATAGAGTTGATAGAGATGCTCTGTGGAAGGTATTAAGAATATATGGTGTGGGAGGCAAGTTGTTAGAAGCAGTGAAAAGTTTTTATCGAGGATGTAAGGCATGTGTACGTGTAGGAAGAGAGGAAAGTGATTGGTTCTCAGTGAATGTAGGTTTGCGGCAGGGGTGTGTGATGTCTCCATGGTTGTTTAATTTGTTTATGGATGGGGTTGTTAGGGAGGTAAATGCAAGAGTCTTGGAAAGAGGGGCAAGTATGAAGTCTGTTGGGGATGAGAGAGCTTGGGAAGTGAGTCAGTTGTTGTTCGCTGATGATACAGCGCTGGTGGCGGATTCATGTGAGAAACTGCTGAAGCTGGTGACGGAGTTTGGTAAAGTGTGTGGTAGAAGAAAGTTAAGAGTAAATGTGAATAAGAGCAAGGTTATTAGGTACAGTAGGGTTGAGGGTCAAGTCAATTGGGAGGTGAGTTTGAATGGTGAAAAACTGGAGGAAGTGAAGTGTTTTAGATATCTGGGAGTGGATCTGGGAGCGGATGGAATCATGGAAGCGGAAGTGGATCATAGGGTGGGGGAGGGGGCGAAAATTTTGGGAGCCTTGAAAAATGTGTGGAAGTCGAGAACATTATCCCGGAAAGCAAAAATGGGTATGTTTGAAGGAATAGTAGTTCCAACAATGTTGTATGGTTGCGAGGCGTGGGCTATGGATAGAGTTGTGCGCAGGAGAATGGATGTGCTGGAAATGAGATGATTGAGGACAATGTGTGGTGTGAGGTGGTTTGATCGAGTAAGTAACGTAAGGGTAAGAGAGATGTGTGGAAATAAAAAGAGCGTGGTTGAGAGAGCAGAAGAGGGTGTTTTGAAATGGTTTGGGCACATGGAGAGAATGAGTGAGGAAAGATTGACCAAGAGGATATATGTGTCGGAGGTGGAGGGAACGAGGAGAAGAGGGAGACCAAATTGGAGGTGGAAAGATGGAGTGAAAAAGATTTTGTGTGATCGGGGCCTGAACATGCAGGAGGGTGAAAGGAGGGCAAGGAATAGAGTGAATTGGAGCGATGTGGTATACAGGGGTTGACGTGCTGTCAGTGGATTGAATCAAGGCATGTGAAGCGTCTGGGGTAAACCATGGAAAGCTGTGTAGGTATGTACATTTCCGTGTGTGGACGTGTGTATGTACATGTGTATGGGGGGGGGTTGGGCCATTTCTTTCGTCTGTTTCCTTGCGCTACCTCGCAAACACGGGAGACAGCGACAAAGTCTAAAAAAAAAAAAAAAAAAAAAAAAATATATATATATATATATATATATATATATATATATATATATATATATATATATATATATATATATATATATATATATATATATATATATATATATATAAAAGATGTTCTGGAAGGAGGTAAATAAAGTGCTTAAGACAAGGGAGCAAATGGGAACTTCGGTGAAGGGCGCAAGTGGGGAGGTGATAACAAGTAGTGGTGATGTGAGAAGGAGATGGAGTGAGTATTTTGAAGGTTTGTTGAATGTGTTTGATGATAGAGTGGCAGATATAGGGTGTTTTGGTCGAGGTGGTGCAAAGTGAGAGGGTTAGGGAAAATGATTTGGTAAACAGAGAAGAGGTAGTTAAAGCTTTGCGGAAGATGAAAGCCGGCAAGGCAGCAGGTTTGGATGGTATTGCAGTGGAATTTATTAAAAAAGGGGGTGACTGTATTGTTGACTGGTTGGTAAGGTTATTTAATGTATGTATGACTCATGGTGAGGTGCCTGAGGATTGGCGGAATGCCTGCATAGTGCCATTGTACAAAGGCAAAGGGGATAAGAGTGAGTGCTCAGATTACAGAGGTATAAGTTTGTTGAGTATTCCTGGCAAATTGTATGGGAGGGTATTGATTGAGAGGGTGAAGGCATGTACAGAGCATCAGATTGGGGAAGAGCAGTGTGGTTTCAGAAGTGGTAGAGGATGTGTGGATCAGGTGTTTGCTTTGAAGAATGTATGTGAGAAATACTTAGAAAAGCAAATGGATTTGTATGTAGCATTTATGGATCTGGAGAAGGCAAATGATAGAGTTGATAGAGATGCTCTGTGGAAGGTATTAAGAATATATGGTGTGGGAGGAAAGTTGTTAGAAGCAGTGAAAAGTTTTTATCGAGGAAGTAAGGCATGTGTACGTGTAGGAAGAGAGGAAAGTGATTGGTTCTCAGTGAATGTAGGTTTGCGGCAGGGGTGTGTGATGTCTCCATGGTTGTTTAATTTGTTTATGGATGGGGTTGTTAGGGAGGTAAATGCAAGAGTTTTGGAAAGAGGGGCAAGTATGAAGTCTGTTGGGGATGAGAGAGCTTGGGAAGTGAGTCAGTTGTTGTTCGCTGATGATACAGCGCTGGTGGATGATTCATGTGAGAAACTGCAGAAGCTGGTGACTGAGTTTGGAAAAGTGTGTGGAAGAAGAAAGTTAAGAGTAAATGTGAATAAGAGCAAGGTTATTAGGTACAGTAGGGTTGAGGGTCAAGTCAATTGGGAGGTGAGTTTGAATGGAGAAAAACTGGAGGAAGTGAAGTGTTTTAGATATCTGGGAGTGGATCTGGCAGCGGATGGAACCATGGAAGCGGAAGTGGATCATAGGGTGGGGGAGGGGGCGAAAATCCTGGGGGCCTTGAAGAATGTGTGGAAGAGAACATTATCTCGGAAAGCAAAAATGGGTATGTTTGAAGGAATAGTGGTTCCAACAATGTTGTATGGTTGCGAGGCGTGGGCTATGGATAGAGTTGTGCGCAGGAGGATGGATGTGCTGGAAATGAGATGTTTGAGGACAATGTGTGGTGTGAGATGGTTTGATCGAGTGAGTAACGTAAGGGTAAGAGAGATGTGTGGAAATAAAAAGAGCGTGGTTGAGAGAGCAGAAGAGGGTGTTTTGAAGTGGTTTGGGCACATGGAGAGGATGAGTGAGGAAAGATTGACCAAGAGGATATATGTGTCGGAGGTGGAGGGAACAAGGAGAAGTGGGAGACCAAATTGGAGGTGGAAAGATGGAGTGAAAAAGATTTTGTGTGATCGGGGCCTGAACATGCAGGAGGGTGAAAGGAGGGCAAGGAATAGAGTGAGTTGGAGCGATGTGGTATACCGGGGTTGACGTGCTGTCAGTGGATTGAAACAGGGCATGTGAAGCGTCTGGGGTAAACCATGGAAGGCTGTGTAGGTATGTATATTTGCGTGTGTGGACGTATGTATATACATGTGTATGGGGGGGGTTGGGCCATTTCTTTCGTCTGTTTCCTTGCGCTACCTCGCAAACGCGGGAGACAGCGACAAAGTATAATAAAAAGAAAATAATATATATATATATATATATATATATATATATATATATATATATATATATATACATATATATATATACATGTGTATGGGGGGGGTTGGGCCATTTCTTTCGTCTGTTTCCTTGCGCTATCTCGCAAACGCGGGAGACAGCGACAAAGTATAATAATAAAAAAAAAAAAATATATATATATATATATATATATATATATATATATATATATATATATATATATATATATATATATATATATATTTATATATATATATATATATATATATATATATATATATATATATATATATATATATATATATATATATATATATATACATATATATCTTTTGCGCAATCCATCACTGATTCCCTAAATACATCCCATTCCTCCCCCACTCCCCTTACTTCCATTGTTCTCACCTTTTTCCATTCTGTACTCAGTCTCTCCTGGTACTTCCTCACACAGGTCTCCTTCTCAAGCTCACTTACTCTCACCACCCTCTTCACCCTAATATTCACTCTTCTTTTCTGAAAACCCATTCAAATCTTCACCTTAGCCTCCACAAGATAATGATCAGACATCCCTCCAGTTGCACCTCTCAGCACATTAACATCCAAAAGTCTCTCTTTCGCACGCCTGTCAATTAACACGTAATCCAATAACGCTCTCTGGCCATATCTCCTACTTACATAAGTATACTTATGTATATCTCGCTTTTTAAACCAGGTATTCCCAATCATCAGTCCTTTTTCAGCACATAAATCTACAAGCTCTTCACCATTTCCATTTACAACACTGAACACCACATGTATACCAATTATTCCCTCAACTGCCACATTACTCACCTTTGCATTCAAATCACCCATCACTATAACCCGGCATGTGAAGAGTTGGAGGTGGGTTGATTAGAAACGGTAGTGAGTGGTGGGATGAAGAAGTAAGATTATTAGTGAAAGAGAAAGAGAGGCATTTGGACGATTTTTGCAGGGAAAAAATGCAATTGAGTGGGAGATGTATAAAAGAAAGAGACAGGAGGTCAAGAGAAAGGTGCAAGAGGTGAAAAAAAGGGCAAATGAGAGTTGGGGTGAGAGAGTATCATTAAATTTTAGGGAGAATAAAAAGATGTTCTGGAAGGAGGTAAATAAAGTGCGTAAGACAAGGGAACAAATGGGAACTTCAGTGAAGGGCGCAAATGGGGAGGTGATAACAAGTAGTGGTGATGTGAGAAGGAGATGGAGTGAGTATTTCGAAGGTTTGTTGAATGTGTTTGATGATAGAGTGGCAGATATAGGGTGTTTTGGTCGAGGTGGTGTGCAAAGTGAGAGGGTTAGGGAAAATGATTTGATAAACAGAGAAGAGGTAGTGAAAGCTTTGCGGAAGATGAAACCCGGCAAGGCAGCAGGTTTGGATGGTATTGCAGTGGAATTTATTAAAAAAGGGGGTGACTGTATTGTTACTGGTTGGTAAGGTTATTTAATGTATGTATGACTCATGGTGAGGTGCCTGAGGATTGGCGGAATGCGTGCATAGTGCCATTGTACAAAGGCAAAGGGGATAAGAGTGAGTGCTCAAATTACAGAGGTATAAGTTTGTTGAGTATTCCTGGTAAATTATATGGGAGGGTATTAATTGAGAGGGTGAAGGCATGTACAGAGCATCAGATTGGGGAAGAGCAGTGTGGTTTCAGAAGTGGTAGAGGATGTGTGGATCAGGTGTTTGCTTTGAAGAATGTATGTGAGAAATACTTAGAAAAGCAAATGGATTTGTATGTAGCATTTATGGATCTGGAGAAGGCATATAATAGAGTTGATAGAGATGCTCTGTGGAAGGTATTAAGAATATATGGTGTGGGAGGAAAGTTGTTAGAAGCAGTGAAAAGTTTTTATCGAGGATGTAAGGCATGTGTACGTGTAGGAAGAGAGGAAAGTGATTGGTTCTCAGTGAATGTAGGTTTGCGGCAGGGGTGTGTGATGTCTCCATGGTTGTTTAATTTGTTTATGGATGGGGTTGTTAGGGAGGTAAATGCAAGAGTTTTGGAAAGAGGGGCAAGTATGAAGCCTGTTGGGGATGAGAGAGCTTGGGAAGTGAGTCAGTTGTTGTTCGCTGATGACACAGCGCTGGTGGCTGATTCATATGTGAAACTGCAGAATCTGGTGACTGAGTTTGGTAAAGTGTGTGGAAGAAGAAAGTTAAGAGTAAATGTGAATAAGAGCAAGGTTATTAGGTACAGTAGGGTTGAGGGTCAAGTCAATTGGGAGGTGAGTTTGAATGGAGAAAAACTGGAGGAAGTGAGGTGTTTTAGATATCTGGGAGTGGATCTGGCAGCGGATGGAACCATGGAAGCGGAAGTGGATCATAGGGTGGGGGAGGGGGCGAAAATTCTGGGGGCCTTGAAGAATGTGTGGAATTCGAGAACATTATCTCGGAAAGCAAAAATGGGTATGTTTGAAGGAATAGTGTTTCCAACAATGTTGTATGGTTGCGAGGCGTGGGCTATGGATAGAGTTGTGCGCAGGAGGATGGATGTGCTGGAAATGAGATGTTTGAGGACAATGTGTGGTGTGAGGTGGTTTGATCGAGTGAGTAACGTAAGAGTAAGAGAGATGTGTGGAAATAAAAAGAGCGTGGTTGAGAGAGCAGAAGAGGTTGTTTTGAAGTGGTTTGGGCACATGGAGAGGATGAGTGAGGAAAGATTGACCAAGAGGATATATGTGTCGGAGGTGGAGGGAACAAGGAGAAGAGGGAGACCAAATTGGAGGTGGAAAGATGGAGTGAAAAAGATTTTGTGTGATCGGGGCCTGAACATGCAGGAGGGTGAAAGGAGGGCAAGGAATAGAGTGAATTGGAGCGATGTGGTATACCGGGGCTGACGTGCTGTCAGTGGATTGAATCAAGGCATGTGAAGCGTCTGGGGTAAACCATGGAAAGCTGTGTAGGTATGTATATTTTCATGTGTGGACGTATGTATATACATGTGTATGGGGGGGTGGGGGTTGGGCCATTTCTTTCGTCTGTTTCCTTGCGCTACCTCGCAAACGCGGGAGACAGCGACAAAGTATAAAAAATATAATATATATATATATATATATATATATATATATATATATATATATATATATATATATATATATATATATATATATATATATCCACCCCCGTAATGGCCCTCCCCCTTCCCCCCACAAACCCCACCCAAAACCCCCAAACGCCGAAATTTCCCCCACCCCCAAAACCCCCCGGGCCTAACCCCCCCTTACAAAAACAAACCCCCAAACCATACCCAACCACGCCCCCAAAAAGCCCCCAAAACCTCCCCAAGCCCCCACCCCCCAACCCAAACAACACCACATGGTATACCAATTTTTCCCTCAACTCCCAAACTTTTACTCCCCTTTTGCATTCAAATCACCCATCACTAAAACCCCGGGCATGTGAAGATTTGGGAGGGGGGGTTTGATTAGAAACGGTAGGAGTTGGGATGAAGAAGTAAGATTATTATGAAAGAGAAAGAAGGCTTTTGGGACGATTTTTGCGGGGAAAAAATAAAATTGAGTGGGAATGTATAAAAAAAAGGGGAGACGGGAGGTCAAGAAAAAGGGTCAAGAGGTGAAAAAAAGGGCAAATGAGAGTTGGGGTAGAGAGATCTTTTAAAATTTTAGGGAGAATAAAAAGATGTTCGGGAAAGGGAAGGTAAAAAAATTTGTTTAAGAAAAGGGGAAACAAAGGGGAACTTCAGTGAAGGGCGCAAATGGGGAGGGTGATAACAAGTAAATTGGGGATGTAGAAGGAGATTTGGGTGAGTTTTTTCGAAGGGGTTTTTTGAAAAGGGGTTTGATGATAGAGTGGCAATATAGGGTGTTTTTTGGGCGATGGTGTGCAAAGTGAGAGGGTTAGGGGAAAAAGATTTTTATAAACAGAGAAGAGGTATGAAAGCTTTGCGGGAAGAAAAAAACCCGGGAAAGGGAGCAGGGTTTTGGGTGGTAAATTTCAGTGGAATTTATTAAAAAAGGGGGTGACTGTATTGTTACGGTTTGGGAAGGTTATTTAATGTAAATTTTGAAACCCTGGTGAGGTGGCCCCGAGGATTGGCCCGGAAAAGCGGGCATAGGCCAAAAATTGGGGACAAAGGCAAAAAAGGGGAAAAAAGGGGGAGTTGGGGTCCAATTACAGAGGTTTTAAGTTTTTTGGGGGGTTTAGAAATCCCTTGGGGAAAATTATTTGGGAGGGTTTAAATTTAATGGGGGGGGGTGAAAGGGCTGTACCCAAGGGGGACAGAAATTTAGGGGGAAAAGCAGTGGGTTTTCCCGAAGTGGTAGAGGGTGGGTGGGTCAGGGGGGGTTTGCTTGGGGAAAGAAATTGGGAAGGGGGGAGGGAAAAAACTTAGGGGGGGGGAAAAGGAAAGGGGGGGTATGTAGGGATTTAAAGATCTGGAGAAGGCATATAATAGAAATTGATAGAGATGCTCTGTGGAAGGTATTAAAATATAAGGGTGGGAGGAAAGTTGTTAGAACATGAAAAGTTTTTTAAACGAGGGTGAAAGGCATTGTAAGTGTAGGGAAAAGGGGGAAAGTGATTGGTTTTTCAGTGAATGTAGGTTTGCGGCAGGGGTGGTGATGTCTCCATGGTTGTTTAATTTTGTTTTTGGAGGGGGTTGTTAGGGAGGTAAATGCAAGAGTCCTGGAAAGAGGGGCAAGTATGAAGTCTGTTGGGGATGAGAGAGCTTGGGAAGTGAGTCAGTTGTTGTTCGCTGATGATACAGCACTGGTGGCTGATTTATGTGAGAAACTGCAGAAGCTGGTGACTGAGTTTGGTAAAGTGTGTGGAAGAAGAAAGTTAAGAGTAAATGGGAATAAGAGCAAGGTTATTAGGTACAGTAGGGTTGAGGGTCAAGTCAATTGGGAGGTGAGTTTGAATGGAGAAAAACTGGAGGAAGTGAAGTGTTTTAGATATCTGGGAGTGGATCTGTCAGCGGATGGAACCATGGAAGCGGAAGTGGATCATAGGGTAGGGGAGGGGGCGAAAATTTTGGGAGCCTTGAAAAATGTGTGGAAGTCGAGAACATTATCTCGGAAAGCAAAAATGGGTATGTTTGAAGGAATAGTGGTTCCAACAATGTTGTATGGTTGCGAGGCGTGGGCTATGGATAGAGATGTGCGCAGGAGGATGGATGTGCTGGAAATGAGATGTTTGAGGACAATGTGTGGTGTGAGGTGGTTTGATCGAGTAAGTAACGTAAGGGTAAGAGAGATGTGTGGAAATAAAAAGAGCGTGGTTGAGAGAGCAGAAGAGGGTGTTTTCAAATGGTTTGGGCACATGGAGAGAATGAGTGAGGAAAGATTGACCAAGAGGATATATGTGTCGGAGGTGGAGGGAACGAGGAGAAGAGGGAGACCAAATTGGAGGTGGAAAGATGGAGTGAAAAAGATTTTGTGTGATCGGGGCCTGAACATGCAGGAGGGTGAAAGGAGGGCAAGGAATAGAGTGAATTGGAGCCATGTGGTATACAGGGGTTGACGTGCTGTCAGTGGATTGAATCAAGGCATGTGAAGCGTCTGGGGTAAACCATGGAAAGCTGTGTAGGTATGTATATTTGCGTGTGTGGACGTGTGTATGTACATGTGTATGGGGGGGGGGGGTTGGGCCATTTCTTTCTTCTGTTTCCTTGCGCTACCTCGCAAACGCGGGAGACAGCGACAAAGTATAAAAAAAAAAAAAAAAATATATATATATATATATATATATATATATATATATATATATATATATATATATATATATATATATATATATATATATATATATATATATATATATATATTGGAAAGGATCACAATTTTGCGCGTGATCAAGATATTCATATGAGTCCGCGTGGAAAATGAAACACGAGAAGTTCCCAAGTGCACTTTCGTGTAATAATCACATCATCAGGGGAAACACAAGAGAGAAATATAACAGTCATTTGATATACATCGAAGAGACGAAGATAGGACGCCATTTGGTAAACATGTGATTGTCCAAAACATACAGAGAGCGTTCATAAACTTATCACTTTACAAATCTTATCAACAATAAAATTATCTAATTTGTATAGACAATTACTAATATTAAGATTATAATTTTTGGTGTATTTAATGATAGAAGATTCAATGATATTTCTCTTGGTAATTGAGTTAGAGTTAATAACTGAGATGGCGTTACTCCAGTCAGTACAATGATCATAGTTTTTAACATGATTAAACAAGTCATTTGATTTTTGTCGAGTCTTATGCTATATTTATGTTGATTAAGTCTAACAGAAAGATCCTTAGTAGTCTGACCAACATAAAATTTATCACCATTTCCACAAGGGACTTTACAGATGCAACAAAGAGAATTTTATGGTGAATTCCTGATTAAGATATTCTTTATAGTATTATTGTTTCTAAAGGCAACATTTACATTAAAGGATTTGAGCAGCATGGGAAGCATAGTGAAATTATCATTAAAAGGGAGAACTAAAAGATTCTATTTGTCAATGTGACGTTTGGGCTCAACTCTATAAGATGATTTCTTTGCTAACGTAAGGGATTTATCAGTGAAAGATATAGGGTACTTTAACTTAGATTCAATAGAATATATCTTCTCAAACTCATCATCAATAAACTCTGGACTGCAAATACGTAATGCCCCAAGGATCATAGATTGAAATGATGATAATCTAACTCTGTCAAGTTGAGATGAGTAATAATGGATATATGAGCTTACATTGGTGGGTTTTCTTTATGTGCTTAACTTAAACTTTTTTCCTTGTATATGGATCCTCCAATCTAAAAATGGTAACATACTATTATTTTCATTTTCTGCAGTAAATTTAATGGAAGGTACTAAGTTGTTAAGTAAGGGGAAAAATATTTGTATATTTTCATTTGTTGGCCAAACACAAAGAATATCATCTACATACCTAAACCAAATTGCATAAAGAGGTAAGATATCCTTTAGTAATTTTCTTTCAAAAAATACCACATAAAGATTACTTAGTACAGGTGAAAGAGGTTTACCCATTGCCATACCAAATTTTTGAGCATAATAATCTCCATTAAATTGAGATACATAGTCTTTTATACACAATTTTATCAGTTCAATGAAATTAGACTTTGAAACAGGTAGATGAATTTCTTCTAACACATTAAATGAATATTCAAAAAGGTCATCAACTGGAACTTTAGTGAAAAGTGAGGAAACATCAAAGCTAACCAGTTTGAAATAAAAAATAACATTGATATTGTTTAGCTTGTTGAACAAATCTACATTGTTCATGATATTAGAATTTGATACCTTACCCACTAAAGGGCTTAATAAAGAAACTAACCATTTCGACAATTTATGTGTGATGGAGCCTACTGAACTCACGATAGGTCTTGCTGGAAAATTCAGTTTATGTGTTTTGCCTTTCAAATGGCAATACTGACACACTGGAAGAACCAGATGTTGGACTACTGCTATGATGAATTAAGGAAAGAACGCAATAGGCTACAAGTGTCACTAAATCGTAAGTTGGACCATCTTATTGAAAACATCGACTGGACCAAGAACACAAACCCATCTTTTGTGGTAAACCTGTCTAATAAACAACTAGATAAAGATTCCTTGTGTGCATTAGGCTATGGTTTAAGTTTTGTGTGCTCTAACGGAGAAGCCAGCTGTGTTGATGTCACAAAGTCTTTTTGTAATTTAGAAAAATACAGTAATTTAGGTAATGTTGATATTAATATCTGTAAGGGTTTAGTGTATGCCCGTTTGTCAAAACCAGTGGAAGCTAATTGCCCTAAAAGATTCATAAGAGCTATTAATACCTCAAAAAAAGACAAAGATATACATATTACTAAAGCAGATAAGGCTAACACTGTTGTGATTTTAGACAAAAGTAACTATTTATCTAAAATGAATGATCTAAATGATAGCATAACATATTCTAAACTTAGTAAGAATCCCTTACAATCAGTTAATTCCCACTTCAATAAAGAAATGAAGTTGTTGTTGAAAGGCAACATTTCTCTTATCAAAAGTTTGTCATCTTTGTCCCCTTCATTGCCATATATGTGTGGACTTATCAAAACACATAAACAGAATTTTCCTGCAAGAGCTATAGTGAGTTCAGTAGGCTCCATCACATACAAATTGTCAAATGCTTAGTTTCTTTATTAAGCCCTTTAGTGGGTAAGGTATCAAATTCTAATATCATGAACAACGTAGATTTAGTCAACAAGCTAAACAATATCAATGTTAATTTTGATTTCAAACTAGTTAGCTTTGATGTTTCCTCACTTTTCACTAAAGTTCCAGTTGATGACCTTTTAGAATATTTATTTGATGTGTTGCATGATAATCATTTACCTGTTTCAAAGTTCAATTTTATTGAACTGATAAAATTGTGTATAAAAGACTGTGTATTTCAATTTCATGGAGATTATTATACTCAAAAATTTGGTATGGCAATGGATAACCCTCTTTCACCGATACTAAGTAATCTTTATATGGATCTTTTTGAAACAAAATTACTAAAGAATATCTTACCTTCTAATGCAATTTGGCTTAAGTATGTAGATGATGTTCTTTGTGTTTGGCCAACAAATGAAAATTTACAAATATTTCTCCCCTTACTTAACAACTTTCTACCTTCCATTAAATTTACTGTAGAAAATGAAAATAATGGTATGCTACCATTTTTCGATTGCAGGATCCATAGACAAGGAAACATGTTTAAGTTTAGCATATACAGAAAACCCACCAATGTATGTTCATATATCCATTATTACTCATCTCAACATGACAGAGTTAAATTATCATCATTTCAATCTATGTTCCTTAGGCCATTACGTATTTGCAGTCCAGAGTTTATTGATGATGAGTTTGAGAAGATATATTCTATTGGATCTAAGTTAAAGTACCCTATATCTTTCATTGATAAATCCCTTACCTTAGCAAAGAAATCATTTTATAGAGTTGAGCCCAAACCTCCCATTGACACCAAGAATCTTTTAGTTTTCCCTTTTGATAATTATTTCACTTTTCTTCCCATGCTGCTTAAATCCTTTAATGTAAATGTTGCCTTTAGCAACAATAATACTATAAAGAATATCTTAATCAGGAATTCACCGGAAAATTCTCTTTGTTGCATCAATAAAGCCCCTTCTGGAAACTGTGATAAATTTTATGTTGGTCAGACTGGCAAGGATCTTTCTATTAGACTTAAGCAACATAAATATAGTATAAGAACGAAACAAAAATCAAATGTCTTGTTTGATCATGTTAAAAACTATGATCATTGTATTGACTGGAGTAACGCCATCTCAGTTATTAACTCTAACTCTATTACCAAGAGAAATATCATTGAATCTTCTATTATTAAATACACAAAGAATTATAATCTTAATATTAATGATGGTCTATACTCAGGGTTATTGTTGATAAGATTTGTAAAATAAGTTTATGAACGCTCGTTGTATGTTTTGGACAATCACATGTTTACCAAATGGCGTCCTAGCTTCGTCTCTTTGATGTACATCAACTGACTGTTATATTTCTCTCTTGTGTCTCCCCTGATGATGTGATTATTACACGAAAGTGCACTTGGGAACTTTTCGTGTTTTATTTTCCCCGTAGACTTACAGGAATATCTTGATCATGCGCAAAATTGTGATCCTTTCCAACATGGATTCCACACGGCTCTTCTATTACTTCTCTACAAGCTGTCCTGGACTTTCTCCTTTCGTTACTTCTTTCTCCAAATCGCTAATCAGGGCTCACCAACTGAAGTTACGATTGAATTCCTTTGGAAGTAACTTGATGAACAAGTGATGCCAAGATCTGTCCTACCTCAACGTTTGTTGTAGCTGTCTGGTCGACCATTTGACCAATTTCAAAATATAATTTTAAAGAAAAACATTGAATTGAAGAAACTTGAAATGGAGGAGGCTTTTCGCATTTCAAAAGAGAAGAAACGTGTCTTTCAAATGGCAATACCGACACATTGGAAGAACCGGATGTTGGACTATTGCTATGATGAATTAAGGAAAGAACGCAATAGGCTACAAGTGTCACTAAATCGTAAGTTGGACCATCTTATTGAAAACAGCGACTGGACCAAGAACACAAACCCATCTTTTGTGGTAAACCTGTCTAATAAACAACTAGATAAAGATTCCTTGTGTGCATTAGGCTATGGTTTAAGTTTTGTGTGCTCTAACAGAGAAGCCAGCTGTGTTGATGTCACAAAGTCTTTTTGTAATTTAGAAAAACAGTAATTTAAGTAATGATGAAATTAATATCTGTAAGGGTTTAGTGTGTGCCAGTTTGTCAAAACCAGTGGAAGCTAATTGCTCTAAAAGATTCATAAGAGCTATTAATACCTTAAACAAAGACAAGGATATACATATTACTAAAGCAGATGAGGCTAACATTGTTGTGATTTTAGACAAAAGTAACTATTTATCTAAAATGAATGATCTTCTGAATGATAACACATCTTCTAAACTTAGTAAAAATCCCTTAGTAGCAGTTAATTCTCACTTCAATAAAGAAATGAAGTTGTTGTTGAAAGGTAACATTTCTCTTATCAAAAGTTTGTCATCTTTGTCCCCTTCATTGCCATATATGTGTGGACTTATCAAAACACATAAACAGAAATTTCCAGCAAGACCTATAGTGAGTTCAGTAGGCTCGATCACATATAAATTGTCAAAACGGTTAGTCTATTTATTAAGCCCTTTAGTGGGTACGGTATCAAATTCTAATATCATGAACAATGTAGATTTAGTCAACAAGCTAAACAATGTCAATGTTAATTTTGATTTCAAACTAGTTAGCTTTGATGTTTCCTCACTTTTCACTAAAGTTCCAGTTGATGACCTTTTTGAATATTCATTTGATGTGTTGGATGAAATTCATCTACCTGTTTCAAAGTCTAATTTCATTGAACTGATAAAATTATCTATAAAAGACTGTGTATTTCAATTTCATGGAGATTATTATGCTCAAAAATTTGGTATGGCAATGGGTGACCCTCTTTCACATGTACTAAGTAGTCTTTATATGGAATTTTTTGAAACAAAATTACTAAAGGATATCTTACCTTCTAATGCAATTTGGTTTAAGTATGTAGATTATGTTCCTTATGTTTGGCCAACAAATGAAAATTCACAAATATTTCTCCCATTACTTAACAGCTTAGTACCTTCCATTAAATTTACTGTAGAAAATGAAAATAAAGGTATGTTACCATTTTTAGATTGCATGATCCGTAGACAAGGAAACAAGTATAAGTTTAGCATATACAGAAAACCCACAAACGTATGCTCATATATCCATTGTTACTCATCTCAACATGACAGAGTTAAATTATCATCATTTCAATATATGTTCCTTAGGGCATTACGCATTTGCAGTCCAGAGTTTATTGATGATGAGTTTGAGAAGATATATTCTATTTGATCCAAGTTAAAGTACCCTAGATCTTTCATTGATAAATCCCTTAAGATAGCAAAGAAATCATTTTATAGAGTTGAGCCCAAACATCACATTAACACCAAGAATCTTTTAGTTCTCTCTTTTGATAATAATTTCACTTTGCTTCCCAAGCTGCTTAAATCCTTTAATGTAAATGTTGCCTTTAGCAACAATAATACTATGAAGAATATCTTAATCAGGAATTCACCATAAAGTTCTCTTAGTTGCATCTATAAAGTCCCTTGTGGAAACTGTGATAAATTTTATGTTGGTCAGACTGGTAAGGATCTTTCTGTTAGACTTAAACAACATGAATACAGTATAAGAACGGGACAAGAATCAAATGCCTTTTTTTATCATGTTAAAAAGTCTGATCATTGTACTGACTGGAGTAACGCCATCTCAGTTATCAAATCTAACACTATTACCAAGAGAAATATCATTGAATCTTCAATTATTATATACACAAAGAATTATAATCTTAATATTAGTGATGGTCTATACAAATTAGATAACTTTATTGCTGATAAGATTTGCAAAATGATAAGTTTATGAACGCTCGTTGTATGTATGTATCTTCGTCTCTTTGATGTATATCAACTGACTGTTATATTTCTCTCTTGTGTCTCCCCTGATGATGTGATTATTACACAAAAGTGCACTTGGGAACTTTTCGTGTTTCATTTTCCCCGTGGACTCACAGAATTTATTCTTTTTTTATTTTTTACTTTGCTTTGTCGCTGTCTCCCGCGTTAGCAAAAAAACATACGAAAAAATGGCCCAACCCACCCACGTACACATGTATATGCATACACGTCCGCACACGCAAATATACATACCTATGCCTCTCAATGTACACAGATATATACACACAAAGACATATACATATATACGTACGTACATAATTCATAGTCTGCCTTTATTTATTCCCATCGCCACCTCGCCACACATGGAATAACAACCCCCTTCCCCCCTCATGTGTGCGAGGTAGAGCTAGGAAAAGACCACAAAGGCCCCATTCGTTCACACTCAGTCTCTAGCTGTCATGTAATAATGCACCGAAACCAAAACTCCCTTTCCACATCCAGGCCCCACAGAACTTTCCATGGTTTACCCCAGACGCTTCACATGCCCTGGTTCAATCCACTGATAGGACATCGACCCCGGTATACAACATCGTTCCAATTCACTCTATTGATTGCACGCCTTTTACCCTCCTGCATGTTCATGCCACGATCACTCAAAATCTTTTTCACTCCATCTTTCCACCTCCAATTTGGTCTCCCATTTCTCCTCGTTCACTCCACTTCTGACACATATATGTTCTTGGACAATCTTTCCTCACTCATTCTCTCCTTGTGACCTAACCATTTCAAAATAACCTCTTTTGCTCTCTCGACCACACTCTTTTTATTTCCACACATCTCTCTTACCCTTACATTACTTACTCGATGAATGTATATATATATATATATATATATATATATATATATATATATATATATATATATATATATATATATATATATATATATATATATATATATATATATATATATATATATATATATATATATATATATATATATATATATATACATATATATATATATATATATATATATATATATATATGTATATATATATATATATATGTGTATATATATATATATATATATATATATATATATATATATATATATATATATATATATATATATATATATATATATATATATATATATATATATATATATATATATATATATATATATATATATATATATATATATATATATACACCTATCTGGTCAAGAGCAATTCATCACTGCTGTTTGATGGCCTCACATTCATCATCATAATGCAAAGATGAAAGATTAGTATTATAAGAAGGAATAAGCAAATTATATAATGAGAGATGAGTTATCGGTCATGATGAGTTACAATGGCGTTTACAAGATATTTTCTAGTAAATTAACTTTACAAAGTTAGTAAGATGGACGAGAACCACGAGAGAAGCAATGTTACACAAGGTCATCATTGCCTTCCTCTTGTCCCACTGGACCCACATGACGATAAAAACACTCATAGGTGATGGACGTCAACTGTAGTCCAGCTAAACAGACATCAGTCGCTCTATGTGTAAAATAGTAGCAGGAATGCAATTTGCAACATCTCAACTTCCTTACAATTACAAACTTGTTTCGGCGTCGCCCCACAGGGAGCAGCTACAGTGATCGTTCCCTCGTTAGGATCTCATTGATTACCGCACTTACGAAACACATGTGGGAGGATTTGAAAACCTCCTTCAGCTGAAATTTTAGAGGTCTGTCTCGGCTTATAAAATTTGATTCACTTGTATGTAAAATCTGGGTAAGTGTTAATGCAGTAATGATTACTTGTACTTTCCATTCTAACTGATGTACTAACGTATAGTGAATAATGACTCCGTATGGAAATGTTCAGCAAGCTGTTTGCATCCTATTCAATATCAACATTTACACGTAAAGAACGTTTATGACACCAATCTGTAGCTGCTGTTGCACAATGGTACAGAAACGACAATTTCTTCCTTCCACTATCTAGACAATTCTCCCGTTCTGATACTCACATTATATAGAACAAGCAAAGGCCTCTACTGAACGCTTGCCAAGGAGTTCACTGTCATCCATGACTTCATCAGCACCCTGAACTGCAGACTTCTCAAACTTAACTGCTACTAAAGCTTCTCCATTAGCACAAGAATAATCCCTTCTGATAATGCAAACTTACATTAGTTCTTTTATCTTAGAATCAGAATTCATCACTTCTTGTATAACATCCGTTTTCGTTGACGATAAATCATCTATCATATTATCAGTATTACGCTTGATTCACAACATAACTTCTCCCATTCTGCATTATCAGAACAATTTGCAGTGTTTCCTCGCAATATTTTTGCGAGGAATCTTCATAAGTCTACCTTCTCGTCGGACCACACTTCATGCCTCTGGTACTTTAGACTTATCTATCTTTCTCAGTTTTCTTATGGCCTCTACCTGAACTACTGGGTCCTCATAGAAACGATCTATATAAAGTAAACGATATTCAGTGTACCAATCCGTCATCAGGTCATCATATCAATTCTCATCCAATCTGAACCTTTTCCTTACGTACCTAACACGCTTTCTCTCCAATGGAAGTTCAATATAACAGGCAAAAATATCACTAATTTAGTGCGCACGCTCCAGTTTCCTTTCATACTCAATATATTCACCAGCCAAGCAATTCATCTTCCCTCTCTTTGAAATGAGTAAGTGGATTACCCTCAAGTGATCTTGTATCATGATAGTCCTTCGGAAACTGGTTCCATTTACGTTACTCAAGGTCCTAAGCTCGTTACACCTAGCATCTAGATCACCCGCCACTCAAGTGAGGCCAAGGAACGCAATTAGGCAAGATTTCTTATCGTAGTGGTTGCTGACTCTCATAGAATTTTCCATATAGCGTTCGTTACCTCCTGTCCTGACACACTATTTCTTGTTAAGTTTCACTGGAAGGTCTAACAGTTATTACTACTATGATTATTTTAGCAAGGATGGTTATTCCCTGACGCTTATATCTGCATCATAACTCTAAGAGTTCGTCAAATGTAATAGCTTACTGTCCCAGTCTCCTATTCCAGTGCTGCAACTGTGTCAGTATCACGATATGATACGTAACAAAGGATACAGTTTATCCTATAGCGAAGATTAAAGTTTCAGGAGGCAGGTTTAAGCTTCCCCAAAGTTCGTTCCCAATCATCATTTCCACAATGATCTTCATGTGACCAATATTCCTTACCTCATCACAGAGTTGCAGCCTCTTCAGTGAGGAACTCATATACTTTGCTACTTAGCGAAATAACTTTCCTTCTAAGCTTCACCATCTTCCACTTAATAATCTCTTCAGATGGATCTCTTGACAGGTTTCTCCCTCTGATCTCTGCAGCCCATTTTCATTTATCCAGTACGTCTTGCAATGTCTTCCTCACTTTCGCAACTTTACCCAGCAAGAGACTGACAACAGTCGCTTTAGATGATCTAATATCTTGTGGCCGCTGTTGCATCTTGTTACTTCCTTGTCGGTGAGCTGCTAACTCACCACACCCACGTAGTATAGGCAACCAGGCGTCAGACACCGGTACTGCGAGTTCAACACTCCCACGCAGAGTTGGAAACCATGCCCCGATATTGGTACTGCAGCAGGTTCGCCTCGACATCCGTCGGAATGTGGTACTACAGCTACTGCTAGCGCACCAGTCCCATGCAGCGCTACCTGGAGAGTTGAAGAAACGGATGATAAGCTGGACTGTGAAGCGTGTTAACTTATTGTGGGAGAGAGAATGTACGTAAAGCATTTGCAGTTTATGGAGGGGGGAAGTATTAGCCTAATTGCAGGACCATGCAGACACTTCGTCCTATTCTATCTAGAAATACGAACATATTGAATAATGAACATATTATCTATGATGATCGCGATCAGTTGACAAAGTATATGGAACTCTGTATACTCTGAAAAATGTGTCTATTATAACTTTCTTTTGCCATTTTTCTTACCACTTTGCCAGAGTATTTCATGGTCTTGCTCATTTGTAGCTCTAACAATTATTTGTTAATTCTCTGCAGATTTTGATATCTTAGAACTGGGGATCAATTCCCGGTCACTTACACAGATCATCAAAAGAGTAAAGATCGATCCTTCAGCCAGTTGGAGACTTCACTGTTTGCTGTCAGTATGTCGATCACTGATCCACGTACAAAGATCGTCATATATGCCGTGTGATTTTATCTACACAGTGATCTCTTGTGTAGAACTCTGGTAAAAGCCTTATTGATACCTAATTACATTAAGTCTCGTTATCCTTAAGTCCCGGTTGCTACATATAACTTCAAAAATTCTAATGAATTTGTTGCACAAGATTTATTGCTGTAGAAGTCATGCTGCTTGTTCGCTGTTATATTTTAATTCTCAACGTATCTTGCGGCATATAACTCCAAATAATCAATCAGTCCATGACGTATCTCGTGGCATATAATTCAGAATAATCAATCAATCCTCGGCGTACTTCGTGACAGATAATTCTAGATAAACAATGAATCCTCGACGAACGCCGAGGCATATTATACAAAATAATCATTCAATTCTCGACGTACTTCACAGATTTTTATTTTAATTTTCTTTTTATCTCTTTACCTTAGTTGGACATGTAGCTAACTGAATGATATCCCAAGGCAAATTTCTTAGCTACATACATGGGAGACTTTCCAAATCGTTAGATACTTTACCTTCGATTAGTGATTTGTTAAGGATTGTGGTTCTGAAAAATATCAAATGCCATCTAATTTCCTTAATAACTCTTAGGTCTATGTCATTAGGGCCAGGGAATTTGTCTGGTTGAATCTGGTGTAACCATTTGAGCAACTAGTGGGTCTTGAAATGTGTCACCTTTAGTTTTTCTTTCTCGAGTTCTGAATACAAAGTTCATCACTGACGCATGCATGTCTTCTCTCACTATAAACACTGAATTTTGAAAGATTTGCTTTATATAAAGTCCACTTCTTTATTGCCATTAATTATGAAACCGAGTTCATTTCTTCGTGATCCCTTTATATCCTTTGTGTTGCGTATTTGAGAATTTCTTCTAAATTATTTCTAACTTTTAAGTAAATTCTTCTTCATATTTACGTTTTGTTTTATGACAATATCTATCTCTCCCTCTTTCTCTCCGTGAATCAATAGCGATCTTTAGTTCCTATTTTTCTAGAGTTCAAGGTTTGTTTTCAGTTCTCACTGGATCTTTCGTCTTTCTCGGTATGTTTTCAGACTCAATAAGGGGTGATCTGATTTTTGATATTCTCCACGTCTCTTCAAAGCATCAGCATGAGGATCCATCCATTTACTGCGCCTGATCTGACTTCATATCATTGTATTGAGATAGCTAAATCATATTCTTCCGTCAGTCTTGAAATTCCATGTACAACGTCATTAATATATTCTTGTCATCTACCGTATCAGTGAAGCAAGACTCGCAAGGACCTGCCTTTAACTTGTCTACCTTAACAACACCAAGGCAATTGTCAGCATATTACAGGACATGTCTTCACGTCTTATACAAACGGTTTTAGTAAAATATTCAAATCCATTAATGTTAGTTCGATGAGAAAATGTTTTTCCTTCATATTCTTCATGTTTCTGAGACGGTAACAACGTTTGTTTTTTATGAATGTGTTTGATATCAGTAAATAGCGTTTCAACTTTATGCCTTAAAGTTTAGTCTACACTGAATGGATTATGCTATACGAGTTTTATCGGTCTTGGGAATCATTTGTCTGGAACAGGGCTACTCATATTGTGGGCAGCGGGCCAAATCCGGCCCTTGAGTGGTTTGTCATTGGCTCTTTGACAGACTCAGAAGAAATGAAATAAATACTTCCCATGTATTCCCAGCTTATCGTAGAAGGCAACTAAAGGGGACGGGAGCGGGGGACTAGAAATCCTCCCGTCCTTCTATTTTAACTTTATAAAGGAGGAAACAGAAGATGGAGTCATGCGAGACTGCTAATTCCCCTCAAAGGCTCAGATTGAGGTGTTTAAATGTGTGTGGATGTAACCAAGATGAGAAAAAGGAGAGATAGGTAGTATGTTTGAGGAAAGGAACCTGGATGTTTTGGCTCTGAGTGAAACAAAGCTTAGAGGTAAAGGGGAAGAGTAGTTCGGAATGTCTAGGGAGTAAAACTAGTGGTTGGTGAGAGGACAAGAGCAAAGGAAGGAGTAGCACTACTCCTGAGTGGGAGTATGTGATAGAGTGTAAGAAAGTAAACTCTAGATTGATATGGGTAAAATCGAAAGTGGATGGAGAGAGATGGGTGATTATTGGTGCCTTTGCACCTGGTCATGAGACGCAAGATCATGAGAGGCAAGTGTTTTGGGAGCAGCTGCTTGAGTGTGTTAGCGGCTTTGATTCAAGAGACCAGGTTACAGTGAAGGGTGATATGAATGCAAAGGTGAGTAATGTGGCAGTTGAGAGTATGAATAGTGTACATGGGGTGTTCAGTGTTGTAAATGGAAATGGTGAAGAGCCTCTGGATTTGTGCGTTTAGAAAAGACTAGTGATTGGGAATAAGAAGTGAGATAAACATACTTATACGTAGGTAAGTAAGAGAGATGGCCAGAGAGAGTTTTACTGGATTCCATGTTAATTGATAGGCGTGTAATAGAGAGACTTTTGGATGTTAATGTGCTGAAAAAGGGTAGCAGGAAGGATGTCTGATCATTATCTTGTGGAGGCTAAGGTGAAGATTTGTGGTGGTTTTCAGAAAAGAAGATAGAATGTTGAGGTGAAAAGAGCGGTTAGAGTAAGTGGGCTTGGAAAGGAGACTTGTGTGAGGAAGTGCCAGAAGAGATTGAGTAAAGAATAGCAAAAGGTGAGAGCAAATAACGTAAGGGGACTTGGGGAGGAATGGGATGCATTTAGGGATGCAGTGATGGCTTGCGTAAAAGAATGTTGAGGCTTGAGAAAGGTGAGAGGCGAGCAGTTTAGAGAGGGTAGTGAGTGGTGGGACGAGAGAGAGAGGCGTTTTTACGATATTTGCAGGAAGTAGTGCAACTGAGTGGGAGAGGCATAAAAGAAAGCGGCAGGAGGTCAAGAGAAAGGTGCAAGAGGTGAAAAAGAGGGCAAATGAGAGTTGGGGTGAGAAAATGTCATTAGATTTTAGGGAGAATAAAAAGATATTTTGGAAGGAGGTAAATAAAGTGTGTAAGGCAAGAAAACAAATGGGAACATCGATGAAGGGGTCTAATGGGAAGGTAATAACAAGTAGTGGTGATGTGAGAAGGAGATGGAGTAAGTATTTTGAAGGTTTGTTGAATATGTTTGATGAGAGAGTGGCAGATATAGGGTGTTTTGGTTGAGGTGGTGTGCAAAGTGAGAGGATTAGGGAGAATAGCTTGGTAAACAGAGAAGAGGTAGTGATAGCTTTGGGGAAGATAAAAGCTGGCAAGATGGCGGATTTGGATGGTATTACAGTGGAATTTATAAAAGAAAGGGGGTAATTGTGTTGTTGACTGATTGGTGAGGATATTCAGTCCATGTATGGCTTATAGTGAAGTGCCTGAGGATTGGCGGAATGCCATTGTACAAAGGGAAAGGAGATAAAGGCAAGTGTTTAAATTACAGATGTATAAGTTTGTTGAGTATTCCTGGGAAATCATATGGGAGGGTATTGATTGAGAGGGTCAAGGCAGGCACAGGGCATCATATTGAAGATTTGTATGTTGCATTTATTGATCTGGAGAAGGCATATGATAGGGTTGATAGAGATGCTTTGTGGAAGGTATCAAGAGTATATGGTGTGGGAAGTAAGTTGCCCGAAGCAGTGAAAAATTTTTACCAAGGATATAAGGCATGTGTATGAGTAGGAGGAGGAAACTGATTGGTTCCCAGTGAATGTCCGTTTGCGGTATGGGTACGTGATGTCTCCGTGGTTGTTTAATTTGTTTATGGATTAGGTGGTTAGAGAGGTGAATGCAAGAGATTTGGGGAGCGGGGCAAGTATGCAGTCTGTTGTGGATGAGATGGCTTGGGAAGTGAGTCAATTGTTGTTCGCTGATGATACAGCGCTGATGGCTGATTCGGGCGAGAAACTGCAGAGGTTGGTGACTGAGTTTGGTAATGTGTGAAAGAAGAAAGCTGAGAATAAATGTGAATAAGAGCAAGGTAATTAGGTTCAGTAGGGTTGAGGGGACAAGTTTGAATTGAGGTAAACTTTAGGAAGTGAAGTGTTTTAGATATCTGAGGGTGGATTTGGTAGCTGATGGAACCATGGAAGCGAAAGTAAGACACTGGGTGGGGGAGGGGGCGAAGGTTCTGGGAGCGTTGAAGAATGTGTAGAAAGCTAGAAAGTGGTCTCGGTGAGCAAAAGTGATTATGTTTAAAGGAATTGTGGTTCCAACAAACGTTATATGGTAGTGAGACATGGGCCTATAAATAGGGTTGTGCTGAGGAGGATGGATGTGTTGGAAATGAGATGTTTGAGGACAATATGTGGTATGAGGTAATTTGATCGAGTAAGTAATGAAAGGGTAAGAGAGATGTGTGTTAATAAAAAAAGAGTGTGGTTGAGAGAGCAGAAGTGGGTGTGTTGATATGGTTTGGTCACATGGAGAGAATGAGTGAGGAAAGGTTGACAAATAGGATATATGTGTCAGAGGTGGAGGGAACGAGGAGAAGTGGGAGACCAGATTGGAGATGGAAGGATGAAGTGAAAAAGATTTTGAGCGATCGATACCTGAACATACAGGTGGGTGAAAGGCGTGCAAAAAATAGAGTGCATTGAAACGATGTTGTATACCGCGGTCGATGTGCTGTCAATGGATTGAACCAGGGCATGTGAAGCATCTGGGGTAAACCATGGAAAGTTTGTGGGGCTTGGATGTGGAAAGGGAGCTGTGGTTTCGGTGCATTGTACATGACAACTAGAGACTGAATGTGAACGAATGTGGCCTTTGTTGTCTTTTCCTAGCGCTACCTCGGGCGCGTTGGGGGGAGGGGGTTGTCATTTCATACGTGGCGGGATGGCGAGGGGAATGGATGAAGGCAGGAAGTATAAATATTTGCATGTGTATGTATGTATACGTCTGTGTAAGTATCTATTTGTATACGTTGAAATGTATAGGTAATCATATGTGCGTGTGTGGGCGTTTATGTATATACATATGTATGTAGGTGGGTTGAGCCATTCTTTCGTCTGTTTCCTTGTGCTACCTCGCTACCGCAGGAGACGGCGATTAAGTACAATAAGAAAAAATGATACTCTTATCGTGACTAACTGCATCAATTAGCTGAACGAAACATGTGGTCAATTGTGATGATGCGTTGAATCAAATGTACTGTTGCCCGCACCACTGTGCATGATCGTAGCTACATGATGAACAGTACGTGTCCACTTCTGCCGGTGGGGCACACGCGTACCACTCGGGTAGGGGTTGATTGCATGTCGGTTAGTCACTGTACTTTCCCCCACTTCTTGTATAAGTATAGCACTATTTTCCCATTTTATTTCACATTCTTGAGTGGAATAGTGCCGGGAGAGCAGTGTTGTGTTGAATTATCTTATTAGTTACTAGTATATAATCAAAACGAGAAGTGTGAACAAATCCCGGGGTACTCTTTTTCAAGACTTGTATTAGACTAATTAGTACTAGCATAGGCGGTGACACATCTCACTCTGACCCAACACAGTACTGAGTCCAGTGGTGAATAGATCGTGTTAGTTCCACTTAGGGTCCAAAACACGTCACAAGTATGACGTCACATACATCAGTAGAACTAAGCTAGGCTATTAGCCACAGTAGGTAGTATCTACTGCGATGCTTGGAGTGAATGATGTGTGACATACTCAATAGATATGAACTGAATCAACCTTTTGTTATTGCTTATCAAATAATAACGTATTACATTAACAGCGGGTAATATTTCTTTCAAAATTTTAGAATGGGCGATTCATATTTTCCTTGCCTTGTGAGTCTGGTGGCTGTTCATATCTACCCAGCCTTGTGAGTGCTGTGAATTGTCTTCAGCTTCCAAACGAACTGATTCCCACAATGTCGCTGTGTACTCTAAAGAAGAGGATATTCAACAATGAAAATAGGCGAATTAAAAGTGAGTGGATAGAGAAGTACTTGTCTGTGGCCGTTGGTACAAAGCCAATGTGTTGATTGTGTAACGAGAGCTTCTCTGTGACAAAGGAGTATACCTTTAGGAGGTACCTCAAGGAAACGCATTCAACCTTTGAAACCACTTTTCCAAGTGGTTACAATGGTCACCTTGAGAAAAGTATTAGCCTAACTTTATGGTACGAGCAAAGTAAGGCCAGTATATACCGGTTACGCATTGAAAAGGAAAAAGCAACACTGGCATCTTTTCAGGTTGCATGGACATTAACAAAAAGAGGCCCTTCACTGATGCCGAGACTCTGTATGAGTGCATGTTAACAGCCACTGAAGAAATAGTTGCAGATGCTAGAACCAGAACCAGTGTGACAAAATCCATCAAGATAATTCCAGTATCTGACACATTAACTATAAGAAGAATCGAAGTCCTAGCTACAGGTTTTTTGAGACTCTTTTAGATAGACTGAAAACTGCTGAGGTAATGTCATTGGCTGTTGATGGGTCAAACGACAACAGTGATGTATCACAACTGTGTCTCTATGTGAGGTTCTTTGATGGCGAGTGCTTTCGAGAAGATCTGCTTAGATTAATTTCGTTGGGGGGACACACAACAGGTGATAAAATTTTCCAAACGGTTGCTGAATCTATTGAAGAGATCGTTTTGGATGTGAGTTGAGTCAAAATGCTCTTAACTGCCGGCGCTCCTGCTATGGTATGCAAGGTACAGGGCCTGTCTACTCGTATGACTGCCGCTGCACCACATATGAGATCACTACATTGCCTTATTCATCAGAGCGTCTTGTGTGCTAAACTCAGCGGTGATCTAAAGAAAGCCATGGAATCTGTCATGTCCATTATCAACTTCATTCGCTCTACGTCTAGCCTGGAGCACCGTCTGTTTCAGAAAATATTTTCAGACATGTCAGCTAAGCACAATGACTTGCTTATTCATAATGAGGTCCGCTGGTTTAGTAAATGATATGCACTGAAAAGAATTTGTGAACTGAAGAAGGAGACTGTTACCTTTCTCAGCAAAATCAAGCAAAAGAAAACAGAAAAATTTCTAGCAATTATGAAGAATGAGAAATTTGTAGCAGAGGCCTGTTTTTTTTTTTTTTGATCCATTTATTCCGTCATTTGAAGGACCTCAATCTTGGACTACAGGACAGGGGAAAGACTGTCTTCAAACTTTAGGCAAAATCCGTGCATTGCTGAAAAGACTGCTCTCTTTTCTTCAGACTTAACCCCTAGCAGTATGCCTCACTTTCTTACACTGCGCAACTTTATTAGCACTCCAAACGCTCAGATAATTGAGGTGATGAGAGGTTTTCTAGATGCTTGCCACTCGATTTGATGACTTTTGAATCCCTTAAGTGATGCGATTCGTTAAAGATCCCTCTTGTGTTGATGTTGGTGAGGAGTTTGCAATGAAAGCAAATTAAGCGATGTCAGTACTGGATGAGGCGGCAGTACAACTTGAATTTATTAAAGTTCAGTCCTCAGATGATCTGCAACATTTAATGAAGTCTGCAATATGTGTAAAACTCTGAGCTGAGGATATCAGCCCAGGTTTCCACAGTCAAGGAAACCAGCACTGTTTAGGCTGACAATGTTTGGCTTTACATATACACGTGGGTCATCATTTTCATCTATGAATGCCATAAAAACAAACAGTCGTTCCTCCCTCACCAACCAGCATCTCTATCAGTGTTTGCGCATCATTCTCAATGCTTATGAGCCTAAGTTCGCTAACCTTGTGAAATAAAAAAGTGTTATCATTCTGTTAAGGGAAGGATATTGTACCGGCAGTTATTTACATTTCATGTTGTGTTCAACATAATCACAATGTACTCAATTTTGAATGTACCCAATGCACATATTTGTGTCTTTAAAGTTCCCAAGTTCTTTTCTAACATAAAACAAATTTTCTATTTTTCTTTTTAGGTGCTTAGTGGAAAATGTAAGAGCAAATAGTTATATATGAACTTTTCGTTTCTTTCTTTGTATAAGATTTGTTTAGAGAGAAGAAAAGAAAAAATAGAGGTGAAATCAATGTATGGCCCTTCCATCAATTTGAGTTTCATAATCCGGCCATACTGCAAAAGTAATTGAATTGCCCTTGTCTGGTCTAGGCCCAGTTCACATGTTAAAACTCCTGCTGGTATCTGCTGCATTTCCCTAACGAACCAAATTCTCTGACCTAATAATATCATTTGACGTGAGTACAGTGTGATAGGGATATCCTGTTTACATGGCCCTGGTCCTGACCCCTGACTACCCTGGCCTGCCTAACCTGGTCGGGACTATTTTACCTAATTCCCTACCTCCCCGGGACGTCAGAATTACCTGGGAGTCAGCTATTGCCTTCTCCTGCCTTGGTTGACCTTATATTCTATCTTACCCTATATAGCATGTTCCTTATGCTCTCAATTTATTCTCTGCCAAGATGTACCCATATCAGTAGGAGCTGGAACTGACGAGGTTTAAGAACCCGGGAAGCGGACGTAATGGGAGAATACAATGATTACAAATGATTTTAAACAACAACAGATCACTGGGTCTTAACGAGGCTGTTTGTGATAATGGAAGATAACAAAAACTCGTGGATCAACGAGGTAGATGTAGAAAAGACATACAGATTGTTAAAAGAGGAGAACCTGTATAATTAGGTTAGAAAGATATACATGTTACTAAAAGAGAAAGACCGGTAGAACTATCGTATGACTTCGGTGCAAATAGTGTCAATTGTGGATTTGTGGCAGAATACTTATTGAATTAATGTTTAAAATAATTTATGGTACTTCACCTAATCTAAAGTAAAACGTTTCCCCACGAGTCTATATCCATTACTACGAGTGAGATCAGACAAAATCATTCTTTAGTAACTCATTAGATCGAGCCTGACGATGTCTTTAATGATCTCTTAACCCTCTCTCTCTTTTCTAAATCGGTTCTCATAGTTTTTGTTTCTCAGGCCGGGATCAACCTGGTAGCTCGCCTCTTTACTCTCTTCATTCTATCTATTTACTTCCTTAAGTAGGACGACCAAAACCGAACACTATATTTTTAAGAGGCGCATCAATGAAGCTAAGAATTTTGTTCGTGTTCATACTGCTTCTGTGCGCTGCTTACTCGGTTTTACTAAGGTCACCGAAGTACTTTTCTTCATTTACCTAATGAAGCTGAATAGAATTCATGTTGTAGCTTGCCTTTCCATTTTTATCATCAATATGTAATACTTTGCCCCTGTTAGTCCAGTCCATCAGACAGTCTTTATCAGTTTGAAGCTGCAGACGTTCAGTTCCTGTTGTAGATTTATTTCACAATTTAGTATTGTCCTCGAATTTGATATTTTACGATGCAGCCCATCATTCGTATCATTAGTATATATGAGAAAGAGAACCAGTCGTAAGAATGACCACTGTGGCACTCCACTTATTACACCTAAACATTAAGAGGCGTGACCATTATCACTATTCTGTTTACGGCCAGTCAGCTAATTTCAAAACCATGTGACTTAATCTTTGTTAGTAATCTTTGATGTGGAACTGTATATGTCTATCTTTTAAATATGAATAGATGACATCAACTGCTTTATATTTTGCCATACATGTTGATTATTTCATGAAAGAAATGAAGCAAAATTGTCAGACATGAGTAATTTCGTTGAAATCTATGCTGAGAATCAGTTACTACGTGGCAGTCCTCTAAATGGTTTACAATCTTATTCCAAATGATGGTTTCCGTTAGTTTACCAACTGTAAACGTTAAGCTAATCAGATGATAATTTCCAGGCAGTGATTTGCTACCTTTTTTTCATGATCAGTGTTACACTAGTAATCTCCATTCCTCCGGAACATTTCCCGTAGCAAGTGACTTACCGAAAAGAGCAGCCAAGGGTTTAACTTTCTCATTCTTCGCTTCTTTTATTGTCTTAGGATATAACTTCACTGGGCCTGCTGTTTTATTTGCCTTTATCGCCGATAATATATCTTCATCCTTTATTTCAATACATTGTAAAACGTTTCCCTCTCTTAAGAATAGAGTTGGATTTGAGACATTAGTTGTATTTTCAGCTGTAAAAACAGAGGCAAAATATGTTTTTTAAAATCTTTGCCATTGCTTCGTTGCCTTTAATCAAGTCACCATTTTCTGTAATTAATGACCCAGTTGATTGGGTGACATAACTATAAAACTCTGCAGGGTTCCTTTTGCTACTTTCAGCGATATACGCCTCATACTGACATTTGCTTTGACATAAGTCTCTTAGTTAGCTTTGTCATATAAGTCTCTGACGTCTGATTTGACACGTAAGTCGCTTAGTTTTTCCTTTTATTGACTTTGGAGGCTTCAGTCACAGACAAAGGTTCAAAGAGCGACTGAAACGCAACTGGTTTAAAGAAAGGTTAATGAAAGGGAAAAAGAAGGGAAAAGGAAAGGAATTTAAAAATTTCGAAGGAAATGAGAAAACCTGTCATTCACAGTGTGGCAGGTCATAGTTATTGAGGTAGGGAGAGTAGAGAGTTCCAAAGCTTCGGATGTAGGAAAAGAAACAGTTATCGAAGCGGCCCACTCTTGAGTTGCCAGCGGCCAAATAGTAATCATATGACGCAGCAGCTTACCGAGTGTTGCGTGGTCTATTTAGTGGTGGGGAGACAAAAGCAGCCAGCTTCCGAGAGCAAAAACCAAAGTAATAACTATAGCAGAAAAAAAGATGAACCAGTATCGCGGTGTGGGGCAAGTGGGTCAAGTTTCGAAGTTAGCCAAATCTGCACAATAAACTGTCGTGTTGGTTACTTGTCTCTTGAAATTACATGATATTTTCTATATGTCATTGCTCCGTCACTTCGGCCTAGTTTTGGAGCAAGACCTCTTAAATGCACTGGTATATATGATGCCGCCACTACTTTGAAAGTATTACTGATTTTTTTCCAAGCTACGCCCATATCATTTATATTGACAGTATCATTCTAGGTTTGCCTGTCAGGAGCAACGAGAAGAACACTGAAATTTGCAAGTAAAATCTGCTTTGTTTCGTGACTTTTCTGCTAACCAGCATTACAGGCTTATCTCTTATCTCGTAATCTGAAGGGAGTCAGGCCCGGCTACGGAGATTGTCAGTATCCCTGGAAGTGGGCGACGCTGCCGGCAAAGGCTAACTGCAGGGGAGCTGGTGTAGAGTGCACCCCTGGCGTTGACGTAGTGGAACCTGACAGCCAGTCGTGGTGGCAGGAGAATGAAAGGTCGGTTACCTTAGGGATGTTGGTGATGAACTCGCTTTAGTGGTAGATCAAAGGTATGCAACCCCAAACGTTTGCAGTGGATCAAGGTGCGGAGCCCACATGATCTCTAAAGTGATGAGAATAAAGAAAATTCCTTTGCCAGAAGCAGGCTGAATCACGCGGGAACGCTGGGCCTTGGAGGATGAGAGAGGCCAGTCACCTGCAGGCTTGAAGTAGGAGACTGGGATACTGGTGGCGGCTGTAGACTGTAATGGCGTCTGGATAGTCTACGACGATGAACCATGATAGACAGGAGAGGAATCGTCAACGAGTATTAGACCAACAGGTGAGGATGTTCGGTCTCTGGATATATGAGGCAATGGAAAATCATAAAGGAAGGCCGTTCATAAGCAGTTAACAAGAAGCCACTAAAGGATCAAAGCCACTACTAGTAGTAGGGATGCTTGAAACGAACTCCCCCTGGCCCACTGACTCCCCTGTTAATCTCTCCCAGGTCCACTGTTCTATCCCACTAACGTTCAGGTTTACCACACCAGAGATGGTGTATTGGAAGGATTCGTCGATCATTAACACCCACACCATCAATACTCCACGTCCATGACCGCTCAGGCTGAGACCCTCAAGCTAACTGTTTGAATCCAGTAACACATCACAGCCAGTTACCCCTCGGACCTCTACCCCACGCTCACTTATAAAGGCAAATAACACTCCACAACCACTAAAACTCACGCTTATATTCCGAGGTCTGTTGTCATAGACGACTTACACTATTGTCACTAACATTAATGATCCAAGGCCCACGAGCCAAGACAACTAACACTAATTGGCCAACAACTCTCGGACTTATGGCCCTTGTTCACTACGATAAGCGACTTACATTCTATGGCCGCTCACAGTTATGATCCTTGGCTCACTACCCAAGACGATTGACACTCTATGGTCCTTAACTTTTGGGCTAATGAACATAAATCCACTGTCAAAGGAGACTAACACTCTATGGCTGCTGGCACTGGAACTCCTAATCTTAGGAAAACTGCCGGAGGTGCTTGAAACTCACTAAGTTTGGGTTCATGATCATTGTTACTGGATCATTGTCACTAACGCCCGTGTTTATCATGATCATTGTTACTGGATCATTGTCACTAACGCCCGTGTTTATCATGATCATTGTTACTGGATCATTGTCACTAACGCCCGTGTTTATCATGATCATTGTTACTGGATCATTGTCACTAACGCCCGTGTTTATCACCCAAGTCACACTATCAATTGTTACTAATGCTTCAGCTTATCAATCCAGGTCAGTGCCGTGTGCGACGAGCTGTACATACTCACTTACAGGGATTTCGATCCTCGCGTGCTTTCAAAAGCGACTCTCACTCTACACTCACACTCGTGCTGAGCATCCCGCGTCCGGTAGGTAAGTTGTCCGGCGGTTCACATCCGCTACGAAATGGTCTAGCCACCTCACACTCACTATCAATGGTGGGTAACGCCCCATACCCACCAACAAAGACGTTAAACACTCCACGCCCACAAACACAGATGAACACTCAAGTCTGGACCAGACTCCCAATCGTATCCCACCTCACCTCCCGCTGTGGCCTGGAATATCGTCTCTGGTCCAACTTAACTTGGAACACTTAGAAAGAAAACAGGTCAACAGTTTCTTGATGCTTAGATAGGTAGTAAAAATAACATTCTCACACCATTGTGTGGAAGACTAGCATAAGCTGGTCTCACAACAAAATCTGAGTCTCTCGCACCATCTTGACATAAAACAAACTTAATATCCGCTTTGATACACAGAACACTTAGAATATTCAAGGATTATTTATCACAGGATAAAGATATTAGCTACGTTCCAGATATTCCAGAGGTAAGTAGTTTCCCACCACATTCTGTTCATGATATCAGTCCTAAGACTCAGAGAGAAGAGCATTAAACTATACTAAAACATAGTACCATTGTTAAGGCTGCCATACCTTGACCCAACCTAACAGTCTAATAGCAGGAAATGTTTACATGTCTAATTACAACACACATGAAATATGACCAATCCTTTGTCAGTACCAGTTCGTGAATAGTCCATCTGACTATAAACACACACACACACACGCACACATACACACACAGACACACACACACACACACACACACACACACACACACACACACGCACACATACACACACACACACACACACACACACACACACACACACACACACACACACACACGCACACATACACACACACACACACACACACACACACACACACACACACACACACACACGCACACACACACATACACACACACACACACACACACACACACACACACACACACACACATGTAGTTGATAGATATAGTTAAATGATAGATGTAAATCATTAATAATTTTCACTTGGAAGATCACACCCCTGATAAGGAAGAAAGGAAAAAGAGGGAAATTCTTAATATGATATTACTTGAGACTCTGGGACTTTCAGAGGCAATTTCGGTGATAAGAAGGATTAGTGGTTATAATCAAGACGTATGGGGACGGTCAATTATGGTTACGTTTGGTTTGCAGTCATGTCAGGAAGTACTTAGGAAAGCTAAATATCTTAAGGCAAGATAGAATTCAGTGTGAAAATTGTACTATATTCAAATAAATCTTGAAGTATATAAGTCATTAGACAAGAGAATCTAACTAGACCCAAATAACAGCCACTCATATGACAATGTTTAGAGTGCATCACTTGTATAAAATTGTTAGGTTGGCTGGCCTATAACCCCCTTTTACATCACTCTACCAACCAATCCACGTGAGAAAGTAATTACTAACAACCTTCACCTTCAACACACTGCCAATGTCAGTGTTTTTGAACACAAAGAATCTCGAGATTAAAGATATTATAACACAGAGTATCTAGACTGACGGCTCGCAATTATTGTCATCGGGAAGGCTGGAAGTGCTGCTATCATGATCCATCTTAATGGTAATGAATTAGAGAAAAAAATTAATATAAACAATTAGATGTCTGCCACCACATTCATCCACAGACAGTTCAATTATCTCTGATTATGAAATCACCACTTGACATAAGAAAGCTGAGTCCAGACTGGTATATGCTTGTCCCTGAAGACAGATATAGTTTGGTGATCATTAGTGGTAAAGCGATTCAAACCGACCTCTAGTGGATTCCTTCTTACATAGGTCTACTAGAGCATGTTAGAGTAGATACTTTAGCGAAACTTGCTCTAAATAAAGAGACTGTTGTACACAACATATGCCTGCAAATTGATAAAGTCTATAAGCTAAAATTATACAGGAGCTAAAAACTCTATTCTTATCATACAAACGATTGCAAATAGATTCTAGTAGATATACTTTCCATCCAAATGAAACGTGTCAGGTAAAATGTTTGTATAGACTTTAATTACTGTGGTGACTACATCACAGGTTTGATTATTCTCTCTGCTGCTCCTGATGTCTCCTGTGTCGTATATTTGTTGGAATCTGATATTCTGAAGAAAGGTAGATCTACGACAGCGGATATCTTGGGGGACATTGGGCGGTAAATCTTTCACTTCTTGGATGACATCACTGTTAAAGATGCTTCATATGATATTTTGTCAGGTAGAGGATTGATCCCCTATTTATAATTTCTATGGGGAGAATATCCCTTTTATGCTGGGATCTGTAGCAGTTGTGTTATCCTCGTGTGTAAACTTTGTCCACTGTTGAGGGTCATCTTCATATTGGAATCTTACCCTGACACTCAGTCTGGTGACTTCCATCTAGGACGTGAGTTGATCCTACTGCGCCACAAAGAGCCCCTAATATAGACCTACGCCAGCAGGAGATAGCCTGGAACTAGTGGGTCCCACATTATCGTGAATACAGGTTTAAGAACCACACGGGTCGTGTACTTCACGATGGAGGGTAATGGTGAAAAATCATGAGGAGCGTAATGTCTTACGTCAGAACAGTCTGAGGTGAGAGAAGTTGGCCTGAGTAGGGCGGAGGACAATGTAAGTGTCCGCTCTCTACCAGTGAGAGAATCCAATCCTCTCTCTCTCTCTCTCTCTCTCTCTCTCTCTCTCTCTCTCTCTCTCTCTCTCTCTCTCTCTCTCTCTCTCTCTCTCTCTCTCTCTCATATTTCTGTCTCATGATTTTTCCCCTGCGTTTGTACTAGTCTTTTGAAGCGAGGCAGAAAACGAGGCCACAAAAGGCTTCTTCAGAGAGACTCGGCGATGCAAGTTGTATGAGCTGCCTGAGGGCAAGTGTCAGCCTTTCCTGTCTTTTGTAACTGAGATTAAAGTAAACACTAAGTTTGTGTCATGTTTACTGGTGGCAAGAAAAAGGGATTTGAAAGTGTACGAAACTAGCTTGATATACTGCTACCTCCGTATGTGATGCTGAGGATTCTTCACTATTATCCTCATACACATCACTAACAAAGCTTATATGCTGCACTTAGGTTAGGATAGACACATATCATGTAAACGAACAGAAATAATAGCAAAAATATATACCGTCTCCTCTATATCTCTTACAACTTACCATATCTCTTGGTCTTCTTCTTCTTGCCTACCAATTGCTCTCTTACCATTCTCATCCTGCTTGTTCCTTCTATCTCATTCAACTTTTTTTTCCACGTCAATCTCATCGTATCCGTTTTAACGTTTTACATCTTGTCCCTAACACCGCATTCATGCTACTTTCTGTTTCGTTTAACTCATCATACTTGTGTCTTCTCTGTCACTTGCTTTCCTCGGATCTCAAAACTCATTCAATCTTCTTCTCGTACATCTCTCTCATTCTCCTTAGTTTGTATATCTCAATCGCCATAATGGTCACACATGTCTCTACATGATCCTAGTTGTTTCCTGTATCTCATTCAAGCTACTTATCTCTTTTATTTCCCTCATCTTATTTAGTCTTTAAGGCAAATTACAATATGTCCACCTGTTTCAGAGTTACAGTTAGGTGTATATTTCTTCCACATGCATCCTCTACCCCTGTTTTAGAGGCACCCACTTCTAATCTCTCTCCCCTGCACAAGCACTTACTCTAACAATCTCCAAATAACCACAAACCACCATCATTCTGTATGTACCAACAATTCTTATGCCTACAACATAACTCTACACTCACCAAGTTTGCATGAAGTAACGTGCCTCTTCACCCCTTATTTTAAAGTTGTATAATCAGTTCATAGACCTATTAAGACAGAACTATGAAATAATGCCTTCAGTTAACAGAGATTTGGGCTAGACACAGATTCTCTTGCCATCTGGCTAACATCTCCTGACAGCTGGCGGCCGCTTGATATATAAATATATATATATATATATATATATATATATATATATATATATATATATATACATATATATATATATATATTTGCTTTGTCGCTGTCTCCCGCGTTTGCGAGGTAGCGCAAGAAAACAGACGAAAGAAATGGCCCAACCCACCCCCATAGACATGTATATACATACGTCCACACACGCAAATATACATACCTACACCTACACAGCTTTCCATGGTTTACCCCAGACGCTTCACATGCCCTGATTCAATCCACGGACAGCACGTCAACCCCGGTATACCACATCGATCCAATTCACTCTATTCCTTGCCCTCCTTTCACCCTCCTGCATTTTCAGGCCCCGATCACTCAAAATCTTTTTCACTCCATCTTTCCACCTCCAATTTGGTCTCCCACTTCTCGTTCCCTCCACCTCCGACACATATATCCTCTTGGTCAATCTTTCCTCACTCATTCTCTCCATGAGCCCAAACCATTTCAAAACACCCTCTTCTGCTCTCTCAACCACGCTCTTTTTATTTCCACACATCTCTCTTACCCTTTCCTTATATCCTCGATCAAACCACCTCACATTGTCCTCAAACATCTCATTTCCAGCACATCCATCCTCCTGCGCACAACTCTGTCCATAGCCCACGCCTCGCAACCATACAACATTGTTGGAACCACTATTCCTTCAAACATACCAATTTATGCTCTCCGAGATAATGTTCTCGACTTCCACACATTCTTCAAGGCTCCCAGGATTTTCGCCCCCTCCCCCACCCTATGATCTACATCCGCTTCCATAGTTCCATCCGCTGCCAGATCCACTCCCAGATATCTAAAACACTTTACTTCCTCCAGTTTTTCTCCATTCAAACTTACCTCCCAATTGACTTGACCCTCAACCCTACTGTACGTAATCACCTTGCTCCTATTCACATTTACTCTTAACTTTCTTCTTTCACACACTTTACCAAACTCAGTCACCAGCTTCTGCAGTTTCTCAGATGAATCAGCCACCAGCGCCGTGTCATCAGCGAACAACAACTGACTCACTTCCCAAGCTCTCTCAACCCCAACAGACTTCATACTTGCCTCTCTTTCCAAAACTCTTGCATTCACCTCCCTAACAACCCCATCCATAAACAAATTAAATAACCATGGAGACATCACATACCCCTGCCGCAAACCTACATTCACTGAGAACCAATCACTTTCCTCTCTTCCTACACGTACACATGCCTTACATCCTCGATAAAAACTTTTCACTGCTTCTAACAACTTGCCTCCCACACCATATATTCTTAATACCTTCCACAGGGCATCTCTATCAATTCTATCATATGCCTTCTCCAGATCCATAAATGCTACATACAAATCCATTTGCTTTTCTAAGTATTTCTCACATACATTCTTCAAAGGAAACACCTGATCCACACATCCTCTACCACTTCTGAAACCACACTGCTCTTCCCCAATCTGATGCTCTGTACATGCCTTCACCCTCTCAATCAATACCCTCCCATATGACTTACCAGGAATGCTCAACAAACTTATACCTCTGTAATTTGAGCACTCATTCTTATCCCCTTTGCCTTTGTACAATGGCACTATGCACAAATTCCGCCAATCCTCAGGCACCTCACCATGAATAATACATACATTAAATAACCTTACCAACCAGTCAATAATACAGTCACCCCCTATTTTAATAAATTCCACTGCAATACCATCCAAACCTGCTGCCTTGCCGGCTTTCATCTTCCGCAAAGCTTTTAGTACCTCTTCTCTGTTTACCAAAGCATTTTCCCTAACCCTCTCACTTTGCACACCACCTCGACCAAAACACCCTATATCTGCCACTCTATCATCAAACACATTCAACAAACCTTCAAAATACTCACTCCATCTCCTTCTCACATCACCACTACTTGTTATCACCTCCCCATTTGCGCCCTTCACTGAAGTTCCCATTTGCTCCCTTGTCTTACGCATTTTATTTACCTCCTTCCAGAACATCTTTTTATTCTCCCTAAAATTTAATGATACTCTCTCACCCCAACTCTCATTTGACCTCTTTTTCACCTCTTGCACCTTTCTCTTGACCTCCTGCCTCTTTCTTTTATACATCTCCCACTCAATTGCATTTTTTCCCTGAATAAATCGTCCGAATGCCTCTCCCTTCTCTTTCACTAATAATCTTACTTCTTCATCCCACCACTCACTACCCTTTCTAATCAACCCACCTCCCACTCTTCTCATGCCACAAGCATCTTTTGCGCAATCCATCACTGATTCCCTAAATACATCCCATTCCTCCCCCACTCCCCTTACTTCCATTGTTCTCACCTTTTTCCATTCTATACTCAGTCTCTCCTGGTACTTCCTGACACAAGTCTCCTTCCCAAGCTCACTTACTCTCACCACCCTCTTCACCCCAACATTCACTCTTCTTTTCTGAAAACCCATACAAATCTTCACCTTAGCCTCCACAAGATAATGATCAGACATCCCTCCAGTTGCACCTCTCAGCACATTAACACCCAAAAGTCTCTCTTTCGCGCGCCTGTCAATTAGCATATAATCCAATAACGCTCTCTGGCCATCTCTCCTACTTACATACGTATACTTATGTATATCTCGCTCTTTAAACCAGGTATTCCCAATCACCAGTCCTTTTTCAGCACATAAATCTACAAGCTCTTCACCATTTCCATTTACAGAACTGAACACCCCTTGTATACCAATTATTCCTTCAACTGCCACATTACTCACCTTCGCATTCAAATCACCCATCACTATAACCCGGTCTCGTGCATCAAAACCACTAACACACTCATTCAGCTGCTCCCAAAACATTTGCCTCTCATGATCTTTCTTCTCATGCCCAGGTGCATATGCACCAATAATCACCCATCTCTGTCCATCAACTTTCAGTTTTGCCCATATTATTCGAGAATTTACTTTCTTACATTCTATCACATACTCCCACAACTCCTGTTTCAGGAGTACTGCTACTCCTTCCCTTGCTCTTGTCCTCTTACTAACCCCTGACTTTACTCCCAAGACATTCCCAAACCACTCTTCCCCTTTACCGTTGAGCTTCGTTTCACTCAGAGCCAAAACATCCGGGTTCCTTTCCTCAAACATACTACTTATCTCTCGTTTTTTCACATCTTCGTTACATCCACACACATTTAGACACCCCAGTCTGAGCCTTCGAGGAGGATGAGCACTCCCCGCGTGACTCCTTCTTCTGTTTCCCATTTCAGAAAGTTAAAAAATACAAGGAGGGGAGTATTTCTGGCCCCCCCGCTCCCGTCCCCTCTAGTCGCCTTCTACGACACGCGAGGAATGCGTGGGAAGTATTCTTTCACCTCTATCCCCAGGGATAATATACATATATGTTTTTTTTTTTTTTTTTTTTTTTTTTTTTATACTTTGTCGCTGTCTCCCGCGTTTGCGAGGTAGCGCAAGGAAACAGACGAAAGAAATGGCCCAACCCCCCCCCCCCCCCATACACATGTACATACACACGTCCACACACGCAAATATACATACCTACACAGCTTTCCATGTTTTAACCCAGACGCTTCACATGCCTTGATTCAATCCACTGACAGCACGTCAACCCCTGTATACCACATCGCTCCAATTCACTCTATTCCTTGCCCTCCTTTCACCCTCCTGCATGTTCAGGCCCCGATCACACAAAATCTTTTTCACTCCATCTTTCCACCTCCAATTTGGTCTCCCTCTTCTCCTCGTTCCCTCCACCTCCGACACATATATCCTCTTGGTCAATCTTTCCTCACTCATTCTCTCCATGTGCCCAAACCATTTCAAAACACCCTCTTCTGCTCTCTCAACCACGCTCTTTTTATTTCCACACACCTCTCTTACCCTTACGTTACTTACTCGATCAAACCACCTCACACCACACATTGTCCTCAAACATCTCATTTCCAGCACCTCCATCCTCCTGCGCACAACTCTATCCATAGCCCACGCCTCGCAACCATACAACATTGTTGGAACCACTATTCCTTCAAACATACCCATTTTTGCTTTCCGAGATAATGTTCTCGACTTCCACACATTTTTCAAGGCTCCCAAAATTTTCGCCCCCTCCCCCACCCTATGATCCACTTCCGCTTCCATGGTTCCATCCGCTGACAGATCCACTCCCAGATATCTAAAACACTTCACTTCCTCCAGTTTTTCTCCATTCAAACTCACCTCCCAATTGACTTGACCCTCAACCCTACTGTACCTAATAACCTTGCTCTTATTCACATTTACTCTTAACTTTCTTCTTCCACACACTTTACCAAACTCAGTCACCAGCTTCTGCAGTTTCTCACATGAATCAGCCACCAGCGCTGTATCATCAGCGAACAACAACTGACTCACTTCCCAAGCTCTCTCATCCCCAACAGACTTCATACTTGCCCCTCTTTCCAGGACTCTTGCATTTACCTCCCTAACAACCCCATCCATAAACAAATTAAACAACCATGGAGACATCACACACCCCTGCCGCAAACCTACATTCACTGAGAACCAATCACTTTCCTCTCTTCCTACACGTACACATGCCTTACATCCTCGATAAAAACTTTTCACTGCTTCTAACAACTTGCCTCCCACACCATATATTCTTAATACCTTCCACAGAGCATCTCTATCAACTCTATCATATGCCTTCTCCAGATCCATAAATGCTACATACAAATCCATTTGCTTTTCTAAGTATTTCTCACATACATTCTTCAAAGCAAACACCTGATCCACACATCCTCTACCACTTCTGAAACCGCACTGCTCTTCCCCAATCTGATGCTCTGTACATGCCTTCACCCTCTCAATCAATACCCTCCCATATAATTTACCAGGAATACTCAACAAACTTATACCTCTGTAATTTGAGCACTCACTCTTATCCCCTTTGCCTTTGTACAATGGCACTATGCACGCATTCCGCCAATCCTCAGGCACCTCACCATGAGTCATACATACATTAAATAACCTTACCAACCAGTCAACAATACAGTCACCCCCTTTTTTAATAAATTCCACTGCAATATCATCCAAACCTGCTGCCTTGCCGGCTTTCATCTTCCGCAAAGCTTTTACTACCTCTTCTCTGTTTACCAAAGCATTTTCCCTAACCCTCTCACTTTGCACACCACCTCGTCCAAAACACCCTATATCTGCCACTCTGTCATCAGACACATTCAACAAACCTTCAAAATACTCATTCCATCTCCTTCTCACATCACCACTACTTGTTATCACCTCCCCATTTACGCCCTTCACTGAAGTTCCCATTTGCTCCCTTGTCTTACGCACCCTATTTACCTCCTTCCAGAACATCTTTTTATTCTCCCTAAAATTTACTGATAGTCTCTCACCCCAACTCTCATTTGCCCTTTTTTTCACCTCTTGCACCTTTCTCTTGACCTCCTGTCTCTTTCTTTTATACTTCTCCCACTCAATTGCATTTTTTCCCTGCAAAAATCGTCCAAATGCCTCTCTCTTCTCTTTCACTAATACTCTTATTTTTTCATCCCACCACTCACTACCCTTTCTAAACAGCCCACCTCCCACTCTTTTCATGCCACAAGCATCTTTTGCGCAATCCATCACTGATTCCCTAAATACATCCCATTCCTCCCCCACTCCCCTTACTTCCATTGTTCTCACCTTTTTCCATTCTGTACACAGTCTCTCCTGGTACTTCCCCACACAGGTCTCCTTCCCAAGCTCACTTACTCTCACCACCTTCTTCACCCCAACATTCACTCCTCTTTTCTGAAAACCCATACTAATCTTCACCTTAGCCTCCACAAGATAATGATCAGACATCCCTCCAGTTGCACCTCTCAGCACATTAACATCCAAAAGTCTCTCTTTCGCACGCCTGTCAATTAACACGTAATCCAATAACGCTCTCTGGCCATCTCTCCTACTTACATAAGTATACTTATGTATATCTCGCTTTTTAAACCAGGTATTCCCAATCATCAGTCCTTTTTCAGCACATAAATCTACAAGCTCTTCACCATTTCCATTTACAACACTGAACACCCCATGCATACCAATTATTCCCTCAACTGCCACATTACTCACCTTTGCATTCAAATCACCCATCACTATAACCCGGTCTCGTGCATCAAAACCGCTAACACACTCATTTAGCTGCTCCCAAAACACTTGCCTCTCATGATCTTTCTTCTCATGCCCAGGTGCATATGCACCAATAATCACCCACCTCTCTCCATCAACTTTCAATTTTACCCATATTAATCGAGAATTTACTTTCTTACATTCTATCACATACTCCCACAACTCCTGTTTCAGGAGTATTGCTACTCCTTCCCTTGCTCTTGTCCTCTCACTAACCCCTGACTTCACTCCCCAGACATTTCCAAACCACTCTTCCCCTTTACCCTTGAGCTTCGTTTCACTCAGAGCCAAAACATCCAGGTTCCTTTCCTCAAACATACTACCTATCTCTCCTTTTTTCACATCTTGGTTACATCCACACACATTTAGGCACCCCACTCTGAGCCTTCGAGGAGGATGATCACTCCCCGCGTGACTCCTTCTTCTGTTTCCCATTTTAGAAAGTTAATACAAGGAGGGGAGGATTTCCGGCCCCCCGCTCCCGTCCCCTCTAGTCGCTTTCTACGACACGCGAGGAATACGTGGGAAGTATTCTTTCACCCCTATCCCCAGGGATAATATACATATATATATACATATACACACACACACACATACACACACATACGCACACACACACACACACACACACATACATATATATACATATGAAAAATGTAAGAAACAATTTAGAAAACAAACTTTTAGCTTGAAATGAATGAAAAAAAATGAATGTCACATATATGTACATATATATATACATACACATACACACGCACATATACACACACACACATATACATATATATATATATATATATATATATATATATATATATATATATATATATATATATGAAAAAAAAGTAAGAAATAATCTAGAAAACTGAAACTTCTAGCTTGAAATAAAATGAGAAAATGAATGTCAAATAATGGTTCAACCTCTGGCTATGGAAAAGGGAAATGTATAATTTATTTACACAAACGTCAATAGTAGTTCTCATCAATTTAACCACTGTATCAATAAGCTTCAATGTCTAAGCTACATTTTTTTTCCCAATTTCACTATTTTCTTGTCAAAGCACCATGTATGAAAACTATCACTCCAGTAACACAACTATAAACATTTACTTCCCCTTTTAAAAAGTTCTGGGGAAGTCTGTCTCGATACACTGCGGGACACTCTACCACCTGGCGAGGTTTGTGTTGCAATGGTTCTTGATTCACAAACGTAGTAGCATCACTGGTGGGCGGAAGAACATTCTTGTAACCACAGCAAGGATCACAGTCCGTGCAACTCCATTATGATGGTTCTCCATTATGATGGTTCTTCTCCTGCTGGCTAAATCCTGCTTCAGCTTGTAATCCAACACAACACTGGCACCAATCACTTCATAGAAAAACACTAATTGGTTGCTCATGCAGTTGGACGAGGAGGGTAGAGGGACTGCCCGTGTCCCATACCCATGCCCGACCGCGTCCGGCAACACACTATGGGTCGTCGTCGACTCCAGTGACGGTCACTCCACCTGAATACGATACGAAGGAACTCAGATGACACGGCGAACTTTTGCAATGGTATCACGGGCCAAATAAACTTGTACCCAAGACCGGCTAGGACTATATACAGTCCCGGGACATGAGTAATGCCCCAGCAGACGACCAGGCCATAACACACGTCTACTGACGATAGTTTTGCTAGCGTCCGACGATCGACACCAAATATATATATATATATATATATATATATATATATATATATATATATATATATATATATATATATATATATATATATATATGTATATACATAAATATAAATATATATATATATATATATATATTTTTTTTTTCTTTCTTTCTTTCATACTATTCGCCATTTCCCGCCTCAGCGAGGTAGCGTTAAGAACAGAGGACTGGGCCTCTGAGGGAATATCCTCACCCGACCCCTTTCTCTGTTCCTTCCTTTGAAAAAAAAAAAAAAAACACTGGTCAATACCAAACACAGTGGTAAAAAGTTATAAAGATATATTCACAATAGCAGAAATGAACATGTGCTCTCTGAACATAAGAATACAGTTTACTCTTAATACAGTGATCTCCCTCTACTGTATTTTACTTAACAAATCTTAGGCAAATATACTGGCCTCCATTTATAAGTCTTTGAAATAACTAAGATGTGTACAGATAGATTTAATACATATACCCAAGAGCATTGTAAAACATCTTATTCAAAAGATATCCACAGAGAGAGAGGGGGAACAGAACGTAAACACTATAAATCTTTTTCTATTCTTGTATACAAATACTTTCTATTACCTTATTTTGTCTCTTACATAATCCTTGTTCTTCCATAATTTGTAATGATAGTAAAAATACCTACTGTTAATTCATTTAAAACTAATAAGCAAAATTTCACATTGTAACATACGATAAGATTCTTCAAAAGAATATAATGTACTTCGATAACTGAACATATTTATAATCCTATAAGTCCACGGGGAAAGTGAAACACGAAAAGATCCCAAGTGCACTTTCGCGTAATAATCACATCATCAGGGGAGACACAAGTGAGAAATATAACAGTCAGTTGATATACATCGAAGAGACGAAGCTAGGACGCCATTTGGTAAACATGTGATTGCCCAAAACATACAACGAGCGTTCATAAACTTATCATTTTACAAATTCCGCCTGAGGATTGGCGGAATGCGTGCATAGTGCCATTGTACAAAGGCAAAGGGGATAAGAGTGAGTGCTCAAATTACAGAGGTATAAGTTTGTTGAGTATTCCTGGTAAATTATATGGGAGGGTATTGATTGAGAGGGTGAAGGCATGTACAGAGCATCAGATTGGGGAAGAGCAGTGCGGTTTCAGAAGTGGTAGAGGATGTGTGGATCAGGTGTTTGCGTTGAAGAATGTATGTGAGAAATACTTAGAAAAGCAAATGGATTTGTATGTAGCATTTATGGATCTGGAGAAGGCATATGATAGAGTTGATAGAGATGCTCTGTGGAAGGTATTAAGAATATATGGTGTGGGAGGAAAGTTGTTAGAAGCAGTGAAAAGTTTTTATCGAGGATGTAAGGCATGTGTACGTGTAGGAAGAGAGGAAAGTGATTGGTTCTCAGTGAATGTAGGTTTGCGGCAGGGGTGTGTGATGTCTCCATGGTTGTTTAATTTGTTTATGGATGGGGTTGTTAGGGAGGTAAATGCAAGAGTCCTGGAAAGAGGGGCAAGTATGAAGTCTGTTGGGGATGAGAGAGCTTGGGAAGTGAGTCAGTTGTTGTTCGCTGATGATACAGCGCTGGTGGCTGATTCATGTGAGAAACTGCAGAAGCTGGTGACTGAGTTTGGTAAAGTGTGTGGAAGAAGAAAGTTAAGAGTAAATGTGAATAAGAGCAAGGTTATTAGGTACAGTAGGGTTGAGGGTCAAGTCAATTGGGAGGTGAGTTTGAATGGAGAAAAACTGGAGGAAGTGAAGTGTTTTAGATATCTGGGAGTGGATCTGTCAGCGGATGGAACCATGGAAGCGGAAGTGGATCATAGGGTGGGGGAGGGGGCGAAAATTTTGGGAGCCTTGAAAAATGTGTGGAAGTCGAGAACATTATCTCGGAAAGCAAAAATGGGTATGTTTGAAGGAATAGTGGTTCCAACAATGTTGTATGGTTGCGAGGCGTGGGCTATGGATAGAGTTGTGCGCAGGAGGATGGATGTGCTGGAAATGAGATGTTTGAGGACAATGTGTGGTGTGAGGTGGTTTGATCGAGTAAGTAACGTAAGGGTAAGAGAGATGAGTGGAAATAAAAAGAGCGTGGTTGAGAGAGCAGAAGAGGGTGTTTTGAAATGGTTTGGGCACATGGAGAGAATGAGTGAGGAAAGATTGACCAAGAGGATATATGTGTCGGAGGTGGAGGGAACGAGGAGAAGAGGGAGACCAAATTGGAGGTGGAAAGATGGAGTGAAAAAGATTTTGTGTGATCGGGGCCTGAACATGCAGGAGGGTGAAAGGAGGGCAAGGAATAGAGTGAATTGGAGCGATGTGGTATACAGGGGTTGACGTGCTGTCAGTGGATTGAATCAAGGCATGTGAAGCGTCTGGGGTAAACCATGGAAAGCTGTGTAGGTATGTATATTTGCGTGTGTGGACGTGTGTATGTACATGTGTATGGGGGGGGGGGTTGGGCCATTTCTTTCGTCTGTTTCCTTGCGCTACCTCGCAAACGCGGGAGACAGCGACAAAGTATAAAAAAAAAAAAAAAAAAAAAAAAAAAAAAAAAAAAAAAAAAAATTTTATCAACAATAAAGTTATCTAATTTGTATAGACCATCACTAATATTAGGATTATAATTCTTTGTGTAATTATAATTCTTTAGTAATAGAAGATTCAATGGTATTTCTCTTGGTAATAGAGTTAGAGTTAATAACTGAAATGGCGTTACTCCAGTCAATACAATGATCATAGTTTTTAACGTGATTAAGCAAAGCATTTGATTCTTGTTCCGTTCTTATACTATATTTATGTTGCTTAAGTCTAACAGAAAGATCCTTACCAGTCTGACAAACATAAAATTTATCACAGTTTCCACAAGGCACTTTATAGATGCATCCAAGAGAATTTTCTGGTGAATTCCTGATTAAGATATTCTTTATAGTATTATTGTTGCTAAAGGCAACATTTATATTAAAGGATTTAAACAGCATGGGAAGCAAATTGAAATTATCATTAAAAGGGAGAACTAAAAGATTCTTTGTGTCAATGGGAGGTTTGGGCTCAACTCTATAAAATGATTTCTTTGCTAACTTAAGGGATTTATCAATGAAAGATCTAGGATACTTTAACTTAGATCCAATAGAATATATCTTCTCAAGCTCAACATCAATAAACTCTGGACTGCAAACACGTAATGCCATAAGGAACATAGATTGAAATGATGATAATTTAACTCTGTCATGTTGAGATGAGTAATAATGGATATATGAGCATACATTGGTGGGTTTTCTGTATATGCTAAATTTAAACTTGTTTCCTTGTCTATGGATCATGCAATCTCAAAATGGTAACATACCACTATTTTCATTTTCTTCAGTAAATTTGATGGAAGGTACTAAATTTTTAAGTAAGTGGAGAAATATTTGTAAATTTTCGTTTGCTTGCCAAACACAAAGAACACTATTTACATACCTAAACCAAATTGCATTAGAAGGTAAGATATCCTTTAGTAATTTTGTTTCAAAAAATTCCATATAAAGATTACTTCGTACAGGTGAAAGAGGGTTACCCATTGCCATACCAAATTTTTGAGCATAATAATCTCCATTATATTGAAATACAGAGTCGTTTATACACAATTTTATCAGTTTAATGAAATTAGACTTTGAAACAGGTAAATGAATATCATCCACGACATTAAATGAATATTCTAAAAGATCATCAAGTGGAGCTTTAGTGAAAGGTGAGGAAACATGAAAGCTAACTAGTTTGAAACCAGAATTAACATTAATATTGTTTAGCTTGTTGACTAAATCTACATTGTTCATGATATTAGAATTTGATACCTTACCCACTAAAGGGCTTAATAAAGTAACTAACCATTTTGACAATTTATGTGATGTGATGGAGCCTACTGAACTCACTATAGGTCTTGCTGGAAAATTCTGTTTATGTATTTTGAGAAGTCCATACATATATGGCAATGAAGGGGACAAAGATGACAAACTTTTGATGAGAGAAATGTTACTTTTCAAAAACAACTTGATTTATTTATTGAAATGAGAATTAACTGCTTCTAAAGGATTTTTTACTAAGGTTAGAATATGTTGTGTCATCATTTAGAAGAATATTCATTTTACATAAAAATTTACTTGTCCAAAATCACAACAGTGTTAGCCTTATCTGCTTTTAAGCCCTTTAGTGGGTAAGGTATCAAATTCTAATATCATGAACAATGTAGATTTAGTAAACAAGCTAAACAATATCAATACTAATTTTGATTTCAAACTAGTTAGCTTTGATGTGTCCTCATTTTTTCACTAAAGTTCCAGTTGAAGATCTTTAAGAATACTTATTTGATGTCTTGGATGATATTCATTTACCTGTTTCAAAGTCTAATTTCATTGAACTGATAAAATTGTGTATAAAAGACTATGTATTTCAATTTAATGGAGATTATCATGCTCAAAAATTAGGTATGGCAATGGGCAACCCTCTTTCACCTGTACTAAGTAATCTTTATATGGAATTTTTTGAAACAAAATTACTAAAGGATATCTTACCTACTAATGCAATTTGGTTTAGGTATGTAGATGATGGATGTTCTTTGTGTTTGGCCAACAAATGAAAATTTACAAATATTTCTCCCCTTACTTAACAATTTAGTACATTCCATCAAATTTACTCTAGAAAATGAAAATAATGGTATGCTACCATTTTTAGATTGCATGATCCATAGACAAGGAAACAAGTATAAGTCTAGCATATACAGAAAACCCACCAATGTATGCTCATATATCCATTAATACTCATCTCAACATGACAGAGTTAAATTATCATCATTTCAATCTATGTTCCTAAGGGCATTACGTATTTGCAGTCCAGAGTTTATTGATGATGAGTTTGAGAAGATATATTCCATTGGATCTAAGTTAAAGTACCCTAGATCTTTCATTGATAAATCCCTAAAGTTAGCAAAGAAATCATTTTATAGAGTTGAGCTCAAACCTCCCATTGACACCAAGAATCTTTTAGTCCTCCCTTTTGATAATAATTTCACTTTGCTTCCCATGTTGCTGAAATCCTTTAATGTAAATGTTGCCTTTAGCAACAATAATACTATAAAGAATATCTTAATCAGGAATTCACCAGAAAATTCTCTTTGATGCATCTATAAAGAGCCTTGTGGAAACTGTGATAAAGTTTATGTTTGTCAGACTGGTAAGGATCTTTCTGTTAGACTTAAGCAAAATAATCATAGTATAAGAACGGGACAAGAATCAAATGCTTTGCTTAATCACGTAAAAAAGTATGATCATTGTATTGACTGGAGTAACGCCATTTCAGTTATCAACTCTAACTCTATTACCAAGAGAAATATCATTGAGTCTTCTATTATTAAATACAGAAAGAATTATAATCTTAATATTACTGATGGTCGGTACAAATTAGATAACTTTGTTGTTGATAAGATTTGTAAAATGATAAGTTTATGAACGTTCGTTGTATGTTTTGGACAATCACATGTTAACCAAATGGCGTCCTAGCTTCGTCTCTTCGATGTATATCAACTGACTGTTATATTCCTCACTTATTTCTCCCCTGACGATGTGATTAGTACACGAAAGTGCACTTGGGAACTTTTCGCGTTTCATTTTCCCCGTGGACTCATAGGAATATCTTGATCACGCGCAAAATTGCGATCCTTTCCAATATCATTTATAACTGAAACAAATATTGGTAATTAGGGGAGATAACTGTAACAGTGACCTATTACGAAATCCATCACTTATGTCTCCCGCAGCCAAATCCCTTCAGTTATAATCCTGAAGAAGTCAACCAGCTCCTCACACCCTTTACAATGTTCCATTCCCTCTCATTACAAACACATATCCACTTGCTGAAACAAATCACCCTAATACAGAAATCAACTAGTTTCATTCTTCATCTCTCTAGCATTAATATGGAAATTCATATCCATGCGACACCCATGATAATCACTGTTCACCTTATAATCACTGTTCTCTCACCCTACCCAATCATCTCATTGTAAGTTACCTTCACACTCCACATGACATAACGAACAGAAAATGAACGTCTACAACTGGAAGCTGGCATAGACCGAAATGATAGGCTGTGCTTATAAATGGCAAACGAAAATTGATACTCATAAGCGCAAAATATAAGAAATCGTAAATGATATAAGAATTTTGTCGATCTGCATAAAGTAAATGCAGAAAAAGGCTTCAATATTGATTATTCAGAAACCTAAACCCAAATACATAGTGTGCAGAAGCAGTTAAAAACGACAAACAAAATCGGGGCCTTCATAGGTAGGATACTCGGATTCAAGTATAATAAACTAATCCTTATTTTTAAGAATATTTGGTTCAGTTTTGGTCACCCATCTTGAAAACAGATAATTTGACTGAAGAGAGCGAGCTACCAAGATGAATCCAGGACTGAGAAAGAGGTACTGTGGAAGCTGTCTATATAAACTTTACTCTGCTCAGAAGAGGCGTTTTATATATCATTCAAAACAAGGATTTAACATTATCAAAGGCACAGAGTCTGGACCTAGGACTCTATTTAGGGCAAGATCAGCCTGATTCGAAAACATTATCTCGGAAAGCAGAAATGGGTATGTTTCAAGGAATAGTGGTTCCAACAATTTGTATGGTTGCGAGGCGTGGGCTATGGATAGAGTTGTGCGCAGGAGGATGGATGTGCTGGAAATGAGATGTTTGAGGACAATGTGTGGTGTGAGGTGGTTTGATCGAGTAAGTAACGCAAGGGTAAGAGAGATGTGTGGAAATAAAAAGAGCGTGGTTGAGAGAGCAGAAGAGGGTGTTTTGAAAATGTTTGAGCACATGGAGAGAATGAGTGAGGAAAGATTGACCAAGAGGATATATGTCCCGGAGGTGGAGGGAACGAGGAGAAGTGGGAGACCAAATTGGAGGTGGAAAGAAGGAGTGAAAAAAATTTTGTGTGATCGGGGCCTGAACATGCAGGAGGGTGAAAGGAGGGCAAGGAATAGAGTGAATTGGATCGATGTGGTATACCGGGGTTGACGTGCTGTCAGTGGATTGAATCAGGGCATGTGAAACATCTGGGGTAAACCATGGAAAGCTGTGAAGGTATGTATATTTGCGTGTGTGGACGTATGTATATACATGTGTATGGGGGTGGGTTGGGCCATTTCTTTCGTCTGTTTCCTTGCGCTACCTCGCAAACGCGGGAGACAGCGGAAAAAAAAAAATATATATATATATATATATATATATATATATATATATATATATATATATATATATATATATATATATATATATATTGCTTTGACGCTGTCTCCCGCGTTTGCGAGGTAGCGCAAGGAAATAGACGAAAGAAATGGCCCAACCCACCCCCATACACATGTATATACATACACGTCCACACACGCAAATATACATACCCATACATCTCAATGTACACATATATATACACAACCAGACACATACATATATACACATGCACACAATTCACACTGTCTGCCTTTATTCATTCCCATCGCCACCTCGCCACACATGGAAGAACATCCCCCTCCCCCTCATGTGTGCGAGGTAGCGCTAGGAAAAGACAACAAAGGCCCCATTCGTTCACACTCAGTCTCTAGCTGACATGCAATAATGCCCGAAACCACAGCTCCCTTTGCACATTCAGGCACACCCGAGCTTTCCATGATTTACCCGAGACGCTTCACATGACCTGATTCAATCCATTGACAGCACGTCGACTCCGGTATACCACATCGATCCAATTCACTCTATTCCTTGCACGCCTTTCACACTACTGTATATTCAGGACACGATCACTCAAAATCTTTTTCACCCCATCTTTCCACCTCTTATTTGGTCTCCCACTTCTCCTTGTTCCCTCTACCTCCGACACATATATCCTCTTGGTCAATCTTTCCTCACTCATTCTTTCCATGCGCCCAAACCATTTTAAAACACCCTCTTCTGCTCTCTCAACCACACTATTTTTATTTCCACACATCTCTCTTACCCTTTCATTACTTACTCGATCAAACCACCTCACACCACATATAGTCCTCAAACATCTCATTTCCAGCACATCCACCCTCCTGCGCACAACTCTATCCATAGCCCACGCCTCGCAACCAGACAACATTGTTGGAACCACTATTCCTTCAAAAGTACCCATTTTTGCTTTCCGAGATAATGTTCTCGACTTCCACACATTCTTCAAGGCTCCCAGGATTTTCGCCCCCTCCCCCACCCTATGATCCACTTCCGCTTCCATGGTTCCATCCGCTGCCAGATCCACTCCCAGATATCTAAAACACTTTACTTCCTCCAGTTTTTTCTCCATTCAATATATATATATTTATATATACATTTATTTATTTATTTTGCTTTGTCGCTGTCTCCCGCGTTAGCGAGGTAGCGCAAGGAAACAGACGAAAGAATGGCTCAACCCGCCCACATACACATGTATATACATACACGTCCACACACGGAAATATACATACCTATACATCTCAATGTACACATATATATATATACCCACACAGACATATACATATATACACATTTCCATAATTCATACTGTCTGCCTTTATTTGTTCCCATCGCCACCTCGCCACACAAGGAATAACGACCCCCTCCCCACTCATATGTGCGAGGTAGCGCTAGGAAAACACACCAAAGGCCCCATTCGTTCACACTCAGTCTCTAGCTGTCATGTAATAATGCACCGAAACCACAGCTCCCTTTCGACATCCAGGCCCAACACAACTTTCCATGGTTTACCCCAGACGCTTTACATGCCCTGGATCAACCCATTGACAACACGTTGACCCCGGAATACCACTTCGTTCCAATTCACTCTATTCCTTGCCCGCCTTTCACTCTCCTGTATGTTCAGGCCCCGATCACTCAAAATCTTTTTCACTCCATTTTTCCATTTCCAATTTCGCCTCCCACTTCACCTCGTTCCCTCCACCTCTGACACATATATCTTCTTGGTCAATCTTTCCTCACTCAATCTCTCCATGTGACCAAACCATTTCAAAACACCCTCTTCTGCTCTCTCAACCATACTCTTTTCATTTCCACACATCTCTCTTAACCTTACATTACTTACTCGATTAAACCACCTCACACCACATATTGTCCTCAAACATCTTATTTCCAGCACATCCACCCTCCTGCGCACAACTCTATCCATAGCCCACGCCTCGCAACCATACAACATTGTTGGAACCACTATTCCTTCAAACATACCCATTTTTGCATTCCGAGACAATGTTCTCGACTTCCACACATTCTTCGAGAGTCCCAGAATTTTCGCCCCCTCCCCCACCCTATGATTCACTTCCGCTTCCATGGTTCCATCCGCTGCAAGATCCACTCCCAGATATCTAAAACGCTTTACTTCCTCCAGTTTTTCTCCATTCAACTTTACCTCCCAATTGACTTGACCCTCAACACTACAGTACCTAATAACGTTGCTCTTATTCACATTTACTCTTATACTTTCTTTTTTCAGACACTTTATCATACTCAGTCACCAGCTTATGCAGTTTCTTACATGAATCAGCCAGCAGCGCTGTATCATCAGCGAACAACAACTGACTCACTTCCCAAGCTCTCTCATCCAGAACAGACTGCATACTTGCCCCTCTTTCCAAGACTCTTGCATTCACCTCCCTAACAACCACATCCATAAACAAATTAAACAACCTTAGACACATCACACACCCCTGCCGCAAACCTACATTCAATGAGAACCAATCATTTTCCCCTCTTCCTACACGTACACATGCCTTACATTCTCGATAAAAACTTTTCACTGCTTCTAACAACTTGCCTCCCACACCATATATTCTTAAAACCTTGAACAGGGCATCTCTATCAACTCTATCATATGCCTTCTCCAGATAAATAAATGCTACATACAAATTCATTTGTTTTTCTATGTATTTCTCACATATATTCTTCAAAATAAACACCTGATCCACACATCCTCTACCACTTCTGAAACCAAACTACTCTTCCCCAATCTGATGCTCTGTACATGCCTTCACCGTCTCAATCAATACCCTTCCATATAATTTACCAGGAATACTCAACAAACTTATACCTCTGTAATTGGAGCACTCACTCTTATCCCCTTTGCCTTTGTACAATGGCACTATGCAAGCATTCCACCAATCCTCAGGCAACTCACCATGAATAATACATACATTAAATAACCTTACCAACCAGTCAACAATGCAGTCACCCCCTTTTATAATAAATTCCACTGCAATACCATCCAAACCTGCTGCCTTGCCGGCTTTCATCTTCCGCAAAGCTTTTACTAGTTTCTTTCTATTTACCAAATCATTTTCCCTAATTCTCTCATTTTGCACACCACCTCGACCAAAACACCCTATATCTGCCACTCTATCATCAAACACATTCAACAAGCCTTCAAATTACTCACTCCATCTCCTTCTCACATCACCACTACTTGTTATCACCTCCACATTAGCCCCCTTCACTGAAGTTCCCATTTGCTCCCTTGTCTTACGCACTTTATTTACCTCCTTCCAAAAAATCTTTTTATTCTCCCTAAAATTTATTGATAATCCCTCACCCCAACTCTCATTTGCCCTCTTTTTCACCTCTTGCACCTTTCTTTTGACCTCCTGCCTCTTTCTTTTATACCTCTCCCACTCATTTGCATTTTTTCCCTGCAAAAATCGTCCAAATGCCACTCTCTTCTCTTTCACTAATAATCTTACTTCTTCATCTCACCAATCACTAACTTTTCTAATCAACACACCTCCCAGGCTTATCATGCCACAAGCATCTTTTGTGCAAGCCATCACTGCTTCCCTAAATACATCCCATTCTTCCCCCACTCCCCTTACCACCTTTGTTCTCACCTTTTTCCATTCTGTACTCAGTCTCTCCTGGTACTTCCTCACACAAGTCTCCTTCCCAAGCTCACTTACTCTCACCACTCTCTTCACCCCAACCTCCTCTCTTTTTTTCTGAAAACCCCCACAAATCTTCACCTTCACCTCCAAAAGATAATGATCAGACATCCCTCCAGTTGCACCTCTCAGCACATTAACATCCAAAAGTCTCTCTTTCGTGCATCTATCAATTAACACGTAATCCAATAACGCTCTCTGGCCATCTCTCCTACTTCCATACGTATACTTATGTATATCTCGCTTTTTAAACCAGTTATTCCCAATCACCAGTCCTTTTTCAGCACATAAATCTACAAGCTCTTCACCATTTCCATTTACAACAATGAACACTCCATGTATACCAATTATTCCCTCATCTGCCACATTACTCACCTTTGCATTCAAATCACCCATCACTATAACCCGGTCTCGTGCATCAAAACCACTAACACTCATTCAGGTGCTCCCAAAACACTTGCCTCTCATGATCTTTCTTCTCATGCCCTGGTGCATATGCACCAATTATCACCCATCTCTCTTCATCAACATTCAGTTTATCCATTAATCTAGAATTTACTTTCTTGCACTCTATCACATACTCCCACAACTGTTTCAGGAGTAGTGCTACTCCTTACCTTGCTCTTGTCCTCTCACTAACCTCTGACTTTACTCTCAAGACATTCCCAAACCACTCTTCCCCTTTACCCTTGAGCTTCGTTACACTCAGAGCTAAAACATCCAGGTTCCTTTCGTCAAACATACTAGCTATCTCTCTTTTTTCTCATGTTGGTTACATCCACACACATTTAGACACCCTAATCTGA
>NC_092242.1:34120829-34160829 GCF_036320965.1 Panulirus ornatus
CGGCTTTCATCTTCCGCAAAGCTTTCACTACCTCTTCTCTGTTTACCAAATCATTTTCCCTAACCCTCTCACTTTGCACACCACCTCGACCAAAACACCCTATATCTGCCTCTCTATCATCAAACACATTCAACAAACCTTCAAAATACTCACTCCATCTCCTTCTCACATCACCACTACTTGTTATCACCTCCGCACTTGCGCCCTTCACCGAAGTTCCCATTTGCTCCCTTGTCTTACGCACTTTCTTTTAATAAATATACATATATGTATATATATATATATATATATATATATATATATATATATATATATATATATATATATATATATATATATATATATATATATATACATATATATATATTTATTAAAAAAGGGGGTGACTGTATTGTTGAAAGGTTGGTGAGGTTATTTAATGTATGTATGACTCATGGTAAGGTGCCTGAGGATTGGCGGAATGCGTGCATAGTGCCATTGTACAAAGGCAAAGGGGATAAGAGTGAGTGCTCAAATTTCAGAGGTATAAGTTTGTTGAGTATTCGTGGTAAATTATATGGGAGGGTATTGATTGAGAGGGTGAAGGCGTGTACAGAGCATCGGATTGGGGAAGAGCAGTGTGGTTTCAGAAGTGGTAGAGGATGTGTGGATCAGGTGTTTGCTTTGAAGAATGTATGTGAGAAATACTTAGAAAAGCAAATGGATTTGTATGTAGCATTTATGGATCTGGAGAAGGCATATGATAGAGTTGATAGAGATGCTCTGTGGAAGGTATTAAGAATATATGCTGTGGGAGGCAAGTTGTTAGAAGCAGTAAAAAGTTTTTATCGAGGATGTCAGGCATGTGTACGTGTAGGAAGAGGGGAAAGTGATTGGTTCTCAGTGAATGTAGGTTTGCGGCAGGGGTGTGTGATGTCTCCATGGTTGTTTAATTTGTTTATGGATGGGGTTGTTAGGGAGGTGAATGCAAGAGTTTTGGAATGAGGGGCAAGTATGAAGTCTGTTGTGGATGAGAGAGCTTGGGAAGTGAGTCAGTTGTTGTTCGCTGATGATACAGCGCTGGTGGATGATTCATGTGAGATACTGCGGAAGAATTCGTTAGGATTATTCTTAACTTTCAAGGAAATCCTTTCTTTCTTCCTTGCGTTTAGTCTGACTGATGACCACCTTATACTTTCTTTGGATTTTGATTAATTCCTGGCGAAGTCTTTGGTTCCTATTTATCTAAATTTCTGATAAGTTTTCTTCTTTTGGCACATCAGTCCTTTTATTCTCCTATTCATTCATGATGGCTTGAAAAATTGCAAGTTCTCTTCGTATTTCGTTAAATATCTCGAGTAGTGTGTTCATTGAATTATACATTTCCTCTACCATATGAACGTCAAGAGGTTTTGTCGAATTGGTCCTGAAAATTTCGTGTCTAATGTTTTCATAATATGCTCGACTGTCACTTGGGATCAGGAGTTTGTTGCCATTTATTTCATATATAAACTCTATCTCTAACCTAATCAAAACGTGATCGCGCTTTGACAAACTCTCGCCTACTTCGCAAGAGTTGATTAAGTGAGGGCAAGATCAAGAATTCTTTTAACTCTAGTTGGTCTTTTAAATGTTCTAGAAAAGCGCCTTTAATCAATTCCGTTAGTCTCGTTCCCTCTCACTCACCTGTTATCGTGTTCCACTTTATATTTGAAGTCTCCTACTATTATAACTTCCGTACTGTTAACTATAGTTTTGACCTTATTGTATAACATCTTATCGTCGTCTTCCTTTTGCTTAGGAGGTCTGTAAATAACACCGAGACGTAGTTTACTTTTGAGCTTGTCGGTAATGTCAACATAAAGAGAGCCGTAAGTTTGTGTGTCTACTTTGCCTATCTTAATAGCATTTAGATTGTTATCAACGTAGATCAAAACTCTACCACCTACCCTGTACACGCGATCTTTCGTATACAGTTTGTATCCAGGTATTGCTAACTCGACGATTAAGTATTCATTCTCAGAGTTTACCCATATTTCTGAGAATACAATAATGTTCGATTTTTCAGTAACTGCGTAGAATATAAGTTCATCGTGTTTCGTAATGATGCTCACGGCATTCGTGTATATTAAACTTATTTTTATTGGAGTTGATTTCTGGACTGATTTTTTTTCTCTGTCGATCTGCGTGTTTGTATTGTCACTGTTAATGTCTGCGTGTGCACCAGCGGGAGAGAGACGGTTCTCCATCAGTTATGGATTCTCCGCCTTACTCTGACACTTCTCCCGACAATGGACCCTACCAGCTTTGTTCCTAGAACTTACCTGAGAGTTGACCTGCAGCTGTGTTGGATATGTAATGTTTAAGGACAATATGTGGTGTGACGTGGTTTGATCGAGGATTTAATGAAAGGGTAAGATAGGTGTGTTGAGATAAAAAGAGTGTAGTTGAAAAAGCAGAAGAGGGTATGTTGAAATGTTTTGAACTCATAGAAAGAATGAGTGAGGAAAGGTTGATAAAGAGTATTAATGTGTTAGATGTAGAGGGAATAAGGGGAAGCGGTAGACCAAAGATGAGAGGGAAGGTTGGAATAAAAAAGATTCTGAGCAATCGGGGCCTGAGCTTGCAGGAGGGCGACAGGTGTGCACGGAATAGAGTGAACTAGTAAGATATGGTATACTGTGCTCGACGTTGTGTCAATGGATTTATCCAGGGCAAGTGAAACGTCTGTGGTACACTACGGGATAGTCTGTTTAGCTTGGATGTTGAGAAGGATCTGTAGTTTCTGTGCATTACACATGACACCTGGAAAATAACTGTGGGAGGATGTGGTTTCCATTGTTTGTTTCCTGGATCTACTTCGCTGACACAAGGGGCTGCGAGCGGGTGTGGGAGAGAAAAAAATATATATGTTATCTTTTTTCTTTTCCTTCATGCATCTGTGCTGTTTTCCTGTGGGGCGGGATGGTGTCGAGAATGGACGAAAGTGAGTGTATGAATATGTACAAATATGTATGTATATATGTATCTATCTATCTATCTATCTATATATATATATATATATATATATATATATATATATATATATATATATATATATATATATATATATATATATATATATATATATATATATATATATATATATATATATATATATATATATATATATATATATATACATACATATTATATATATATATATATATATATATATATATATATATATATATATATATATATATATATATATATATATATATATATATATATATATATATATATATATATATATATATATATATATATATATATATATATATATATATATATATATATATATACATACATATTATATATATATATATATATATATATATATATATATATATATATATATATATATATATATATATATATATATATATATATATATATATATATATATATATATATATATATATATATATAAATATATTTTTTTTTTTTGCTTTGTCGCTGTCTCCCGCGTTTGCGAAGTAGCGCAAGGAAACAGACGAAAGAAATGGCCCAACCCACCCCCATACACATGTGTATACATACGTCCACACACGCAAATATACATACCTACACAGCTTTCCATGGTTTACCCCAAACACTTCACATGTCCTGATTCAATCCACTGACAGCACATCAACCCGGTATACCGCATCGATCCAATTCACTCTATCCCTTGCCCTCCTTTCACCCTCCTGCATGTTCAGGCCCCGGTCACAAAAAATCTTTTTCACTCCATCTTTCCACCTCCAGTTTGGTCTCCCACTTCTCCTCGTTCCCTACACCTCCGACACATATATCCTCTTGGTCAATCTTTCCTCAATCATTCTCTCCATGTGCCCAAAACATTTCAAAACACCCTCTTCTGCTCTCTCAACCACGCTCTATTTATTTCCACACATCTCTCTTACCCTTACGTTACTTACTCGATCAAACCACCTCACACCACACATTGTCCTCAAACATCACATTTCCAGCACATCCATCCTCCTGCGCACAACTCTATCCATAGCCCACGCCTCGCAACCATACAACATTGTTGGAACCGCTATTCCTTCAAACTTAACCATTTTTGCTTTCCGAGATAATGTTCTCGACTTCCTCACATTCTTCAAGGCTCCCAGGATTTTCGCACCCTCCCCCACCCTATGATCCACTTCCGCTTCCATGGTTCTATCCGCTGCCAGATCCAATCCCAGATATCTAAAACACTTTACTTCCTCCAGTTTTTCTCCATTAAAACTTACCTCCCAATTGACTTGACCCTCAACCCTACTGTACCTAATTACCTTGCTCTTATTCACATTTACTCCTAACTTTCTTCTTTCACACACTTTACCAAATTCAGTCACCAGCTTCTGCAGTTTCTCACATGACTCAGACACCAGCGCTGTATCGTCAGCGAACAAACACTGACTCACTTCCCAAGCTCTCTCAACCAAAACAGACTTCATACTTGCCCCTCTTTCCAAAACTCTTGCATTCACCTCCCTAACAACCCCAGCCATAAACAAATTAAACAACCATGGAGACATCACACACCCCGGCCGCAAACCTACATTCACTGAGAACCAATCACTTTCCTCTCTTCCTACACGTACACATGCCTTACATCCTCGATAAAAACTTCGATAAAATAACAATAGGGTAAGAGAGATGTGTGGTAATAAAAGGAGGGAGATTGCGAGAGCAGAAGAGGGTGTGTTGAAATGGTTTGGTCAGATGGAGGGAATGAGGGAGGAGAGATTGACCAAGAGGATATATGTGTCAGAGGTGGGGGGAACGAGGAGAAGTGGGGGACCAAATTGGAGGTGGAAAGATGGAGTGAAAAAGATTTTGAATGATCGGGGCCTAATCATGAAGGGGGGTGAAAAGCGTGCAAGAAATAGTGTAAATTGGAACGATGTGGTATACCAGGGTCGACGTGCTGTCAATGGATTGAGCCAGGGTATGTGAAACGCCTGGTCTAAACCAAGGAAAGTTCTGTTGGGCCTGGATGTGAAAAGGGAGCTGTGGTTTCGGTGCATTAGTACATGATAGCTAGATACTGAATGTGAAGAAAAGTGGGCTTTCTTATCTTTTCCCAACGCTACCTCGAGCATATTTAGGGGGAGGGGGTGCTTATTTTCATGTTTGGCGGAGTGGCGATGGAATTCAATAAAGGTAGACAGAATGAATTATGTGCATTTATGTATATGTCTGTGTGTTTATATATATGCATACGTTGAGATGTATTGGTATGTACAGATTGCCTCTGTGGATGTGTATGTATATACATGTGTATATGGGTGGGTTGGGCCATTCTTTCGTCTGTTTCCTTGCGCTACCTCGCTAACGCGGGAGACAGCGACAAAGCAAAATAAAGATGATAATAATACACACACACATATGGGTATGTTTGAAGGAATAGTGGTTCCAACAATGTTGTATGGTTGCGAGGCGTGGGCTATGGATAGAGTGGTGCGCAGGAGGATGGATGTGCTGGAAATGAGATGTTTGAGGACAATGTGTGGTATGAGGTGGTTTGATCGAGTAAGTAACGTAAGGGTAAGAGAGATGTGTGGAAATAAAAAGAGCGTGGTTGAGAGAGCAGAAGAGGGTGTTTTGAAATGGTTTGGGCACATGGAGAGAATGAGTTAGGAAAGATTGACCAAGAGGATATATGTGTCGGAGGTGGAGGGAACGAGGAGAAGAGGGAGACCAAATTGGAGGTGGAAATATGGAGCGAAAAAGATTTTGTGTGATCGGGGCCTGAACATGCAGGAGGGTGAAAGGAGGGCAAAGAAAAGAGTGAATTGGAGCGATGTGGTATACCGGGGTTGACGTGCTGTCAGTGGATTGAATCAAGGCATGTGTTTGGGGGTGGGTTGGGCCATTTCTTTCGTCTGTTTCCTTGCGCTACCTCGCAAACGCGGGAGACAGCGGAAAAAAAAAAAAAAAAAAAAATATATATATATATATATATATATATATATATATATATATATATATATATATATATATATAAATATATATATATATATATATATATATATATATATATATATATATATATATATATATATATATATATATATATATATATATATATATATATATATATATATATATATATATATGAGAGGCAAGTGTTTTGGGAGCAGCTGAATGAGTGTGTTAGTGGTTTTGATGCACGAGACCGGGTTATAGTGATGGGTGATTTGAATGCAAAGGTGAGTAATGTGGCAGTTGAGGGAATAATTGGTATACATGGGGTGTTCAGAGTTGTAAATGGAAATGGTGAAGAGCGTGTAGATTTATGTGCTGAAAAAGGACTGGTGATTGGGAATACCTTGTTTAAAAAGCGAGATATACATAAGTATACATATGTAAGCAGGAGAGATGGCCAAAGAGCGTTATTGGATTACGTGTTAATTGACAGGAGCGCGAAAGAGAGACTTTTGGATGTTAATGTGCTGAGAGGTGCAACTGGACGGATGTCTTATCATTATCTTGTGGAGGCTAAGGTGAAGATTTGTATGGGTTTTCAGAAAAGAAGAGTGAATTTTGGGGTGAAGAGGGTGGTGAGAGTAAGTGAGCTTGGGAAGGAGACTTGTGAGAGGAAGTACCAGGAGAGACTGAGTACAGAATGGAAAAAGGTGAGAACAATGGAAGTAAGGGGAGTGGGGAGAAATGGGATGTATTTAGGGAATCAATGATGGATTGCGCAAAAGATGCTTGTGGCATGAGAAGAGTGGGAGGTGAGTTGATTAGAAAGGGTAGTGAGTGGTGGGATGAAGAAGTAAGATTATTAGTGAAAGAGAAGAGAGAGGCATTTGGACGATTTTTGCAGGGAAAAAATGCAATTGAGTGGGAGATGTATAAAAGAAAGAGACAGGAGTTCAAGAGAATTGTGCAAGAGGTGAAAAAGAGAGCAAATGAGAGTTGGGGTGAGAGAGTATCATTAAATTTTAGGGAGAATAAAAAGATGTTCTGGAAGGAGGTAAATAAAGTGCGTAAGACAAGGGAGCAAATGGGAACTTCAGTGAAGGGCGCAAATGGGGAGGTGATAACAAGTAGTGGTGATGTGAGAAGGAGATGGAGTGAGTATTTTGAAGGTTTCTTGAATGTGTTTGATGATAGAGTGGCAGATATAGGGTGTTTTGGTTGAGGTGGTGTGCAAAGTGAGAGGGTTAGTGAGAAGAGGTAGTAAAAGCTTTGCGGGAGATGAAAGCCGGCAAGGCAGCAGGTTTGGATGGTATTGCAGTGGAATTTATTAAAAAAGGGGGTGACTGTATTATTGACTGGTTGGTAAGGTTATTTAATGTATGTATGACTCATGGTGAGGTGCCTGAGAATTGGCGGAATGCGTGCATAGTGCCATTGTACAAAGGCAAAGGGGATAAGAGTGAGTGCTCAAATTACAGAGGTATAAGTTTGTTGAGTATTCCTGGTATTCCTGGCCATTTCTTTCGTCTGTTTCCTTGCGCTACCTCGCAAACGCGGGAGACAGCGATAAAGTATAATAAATATATAAATAAAAAAAAAAAATATATATATATATATATATATATATATATATATATATATATATATATATATATATATATATATATATATATATATATATATATATACACACATATATTCATACATATACACATATATACATATATATGCACACATATATACATACATATACACATATATACATACATATACACACATACACACACATACACACACATATATATATATATATTCATATGAAAAATCTAAGAAATAATTTAGAAAGTGGAACTTCTAGCTTGATATGAAATGAAAAAATGAATGTCACATAATGGTTCAACCTCTGGCTATGGAAAAGGGAAATGTATAATTTATTTACCAAACGTCAATAGTAATTTTCATCAATTTAACCACTGTATCATACTGCCTGGTCCACTTCTCTTATCATGAAACTGGAATATTGGCTTATGATGTTTCTCAATTGTCTTCATTACACAAAGTACAACCATATCTTGGATACATGAACTATCCTTATTATCATCAATTATTATTATTGGTATTCTTGTTGATAGTAATATCATTGTTATCATTATTATTATTATTACTACTATTATTATTGTTATTATCATTACTACTATTATCATCATTATTACTACTGCTATTATTATTATTATTATTATTATTATCATTATTATTATTATTATTATTATCATTATTATCATTATCATTATTATTATTATTATTATTATTATTATTATTATTATTATTATTATTATTATTATTATTATTATCAATACTATTATTATTATGATTAATATCATTATTATCATTACTATTGCTATTGTTGTTATTCTTCTTATCATTATTAATATCATTATCATTATTATCATTATCATTATTATTGTCATTATTATCATTATTATTACTATTATTATTATTATTATTATTATTATTATTATTATTATTATTATTATTATTATTATTATTTTTATTATTATTATTACTATCATTATTATCATTATCATTATTATCATTATTAGTATTATCATTAATTATTGTTATCGTTAATATTATTGTTATTATTATTATTATAATTATTATTATTATTATTATTATTATTATTATTATTATTATTATTATTATGATTATTATTATCATTATTATTATAAATGCATTTCGCTTATTATTCACATATCTGTTTACTTCGTAGCTTGCGACCCAGTATTGGGTAGCGACCCCAATTTTTGAAGAACTCTGGACTAGAATGTTGACAGTAGAGTTGTTTTAACGAAGTTACATGTAAGATACGGTACTGGATCTTTAGTTGGGACTGAGTCAGACAGGACAGGAGAGAGAGGCTTGGCACGAGTGTCAGGCCGGACAAGAAATACGTGCTTGGGACTGAGTCAGACAGGACAGGAGAGATTTAATTCGTCTATTAAATCTATATATGTTCATTTTCACGGGCGCTCGAAACCTTTTCCATTCCACCCTTCCATTTCCAGCTCCGTCTGCCCCTTCTTCTTTTTCCCCTCTCAGTGAACCCACCCTTTTTCATTCTCTCTATATGTCCTAGCTATTTCAGTATATCCTTCTCCGCTAGTTCACCCCTGCTCTTCATATCACCGCACCTCTCTGTTACCTCATTCTTTCTTACTCAGTCTATCTTCCTTACACCACATATTGTCTTCAAGTCTTTCATTTACAGCACATTCATCCCTATCCCTTCATCTCATCTAAAGCTCAAGCCACGCATCCATACAGAATCGTCAAGATTACTATAGCATCAAATATGCTCGTCATTGCCCTCACCGACAATGACCTCCATCCACAAGCTCCTTAATGAGCTCGGTACCTCAGTCCTCTTACCAACCTCATGACTCACTTTAGCTCCCACTGCTGTCATGTCCACTTCCATGTATCTAAAGCATCCCTCATTCTTTAGCTTCTTTCGACTTCATATTAGACTTAATATCTTTGTTTTTATTCACAGTTACTTTGAACCTTCTTTCACGCACTCTCTGAGCCTCTAGCACCATGTTCCGTAGTTTTTCACACGAATCTCTCACTAGTGCCACGTCGTCAGCAAACAACAACTGGCTCGCCCCCCCCCCCACCTATCCCTAAAAGCCTGCATAACTACTTCTCTATTCAAGACCCTTGCATTTACCTCCCTCACCATCCCATTCAAATGCATATTAAACAGCCACGGTTACATCACACACCACTACCACTGACCCACCTTCAGTGGTCCCCGTCACCGTGCTCTCCTCATACTCACGTACAGCCTGACTCTCATGATGAAAATTTTCCACGCCTTCTTGCAGTTGTCCTCCCATTCCACATACTCATAACACCTTCCATATAGTATCTTTATCAGCCCTATCATACGTTTTCTCTAGTAAGAGAGAGAGAGAGAGAACGAGAGAGAGAGAGAGATGGGGGGGGGGGAATATTTTCAATGGGTGAACTAGTTCGCCCTTCAGCCTCAATTCTATTTTCAGGGATTACTACAGAATTATTGAATCCCAATAATCAAGATAATCAGATCTCTCTTTATAAGAGATGAATACGAAGAGACAAACTAATACAGAAATTTTGTGTTTTACAGTTTCTTATGAAAATTATCCACAAATATTTTCCAAAGTATTACTGAAAGGTAACTTTCATATCAAGAATCTTTTTACGTTTGCTTATCTAACGCAATATAATCATTTATAAATCTTAATCTCTAGATGATAATAATCTGCTTACTACAAATATTTTTTCAGCTGATGTTCTTTTTTTTCTCATTTCCAGTGTAAGGAAATACATCTGAAGTCAGTTGAAAAGACTTAACATTATCGTTCAGGAAGATAGAGAGTACATAAACTAATGCTTTCATTCCGTTCTCGTTGGTAGACCAGCTTGGAGAAAATTAGGCAAATGGTTCGCCATTATGAGTGTGAGTATCTTCCTGTCCGTGTTCTCAGGGAAGAGGAAGGATGACGTAACAACTGGATATTGACTTTATGCTGGCCCAGGGATCATGAGTCTTGCGGCATTATGGACAACATTAACGGAAGGAGAAGGATAGTTAGACGTATTCATCAAGACAGAATGACAAATGCATCACTCGGAAGGATTTTTCTTCTTTATGATAATAAATAGCTAAAGGTTTAATAACTTGGTCTCGGTATGATAGTTTGTCTTTATGAGATCTTTAATTAACATAAAAACATGCCAATATAGACCCGCCTTTCTTACTCACATGCACATCAAAAAGTACATTACCATTCACACACACACACACACACACATACACACACACACACACACACACACACACACACACACACACACACACACAGGTGTCCCCTCAGTTGCCACATCTTCCTCCCTTGCATTCTGGTAGTAGGTAGCAGGCAGCCACCGACCAGGGAGGCACTGCTTCCTGGGTATCGGGAAGGATAGTGACGGTGGTGTGGTGAACTAGCGCTACACTGGCTACATTCACTCCACATACAGACGCTCCCCACCTCACACATAACACCCAGCAATATGTAGCTCACACGACCCCTCATTCTCAGGTCTATATTTTCCTACTGTGAGCGCTGACCGCTAGCTTTGACGAATGGCAAAATTACAGCAAAGGTAGAGATAGTTTAAGGGATGGAATCCTATGAGTGTAGAACTCTCTCCCTATACTGTACAAACATATGACCATAGAACCACACACACATGTACAAGTCATGTCCATACCCCATATCCTCATGCAGACAAGGTCACACTCGCACATATACAAACTCACAAATAGACATAAGCAGAAATGGCATTCCCTATACACTCACACATTTACGCACATACGTGCATGACTATACACACGCGAAAACTACACACCCACATGTAGATATGCCCACACATACACACTCAGCATACATACATGCATATTGCATTCAGATAATCTAGGATGAACAGAAATGTTTAACTTTTGCAGTACAGTCATAATGTTATCTTAACAACCATTGAATTTTTGATATCAACAGTAATGAGAGTCGAACTGATGATAACCACAGTTATAAAAGCAGTTGCGGGTTTCATTTATTTTAACGGCAAAAGTCGTTAGCAGTGTACAAGTAATACCACTTTCATTACCACTGGCTGAATAGCAAGAAAAACGACGCAGGAGCAGCCGATTGTGGCCATTGGAAGCCGTCCTCTGGCTGGGAAACAACGATGTGTTCAACGTTTGTCACTCTCATACTGACACTGTACTTAGTGAGGGAACCTTCACACCAGCAGCCACTACAATAACAATACAGTTTGTTCGGTTGCTGGTTACTTTTTACAAGGGAAAGGTCGGAGGGCGGGAGAGGAGGGCAACATATACCCCTCACCCCCTTGTATTCCTCTGATCTTTGCTTACGACTAACTGGGATGATGACTTACCTGTATCTTTTAAAAAGAAGCCATGTACATTATAGGACTTATAGTATTGACTCCCAATATAGATTTAACTGTAATGAAATGCGTTGTACAACGTAACAAACGGCCCTTGCATTATAACGTTCACAGTGATAACAAACCTTATAACCACGACAGCGAAAACATTCATTATAGCTATAATTATGAAAGTTGGGGTAGAAGCCCTTACATTGATTGCAAATTGTCAGTTGTTTTGCTCTGATCGTATTGACATTTATATTATTGGAGACCACAGCCATAGACGAAGGTCCTCATTGAGGCCAAGTCTTAAAAGGAAATGACTAGAAGTGAAGGAAATATTCTACAAAGAATTTCATGGGAAAACTGCTTATGAAAATGACCAACTCATAGCTACGAGGAAATAGAATGTTGTACATAATAAGGAAAAGGATATTACAAAACTGCGAAGATAGGGACTAAAATGAGGAGGACAGATCGATGGTGAATACTGGATGAATACGAAAGAATTGAAATACCAATATATCACTGGAGCATTTCAAGGTCTTTGACGGCGGTGGAAGAAATCGGGATGTACTAAATAATGTTATAAAAGAATCACAGTCACCAAGGAATTCACCACTTCTGATCGTTCCGGAAAAGTACGGAACTTTTAGACCAGTCATAGAGTTTAGAAAACTCAACAACAAGGTCACATTGAACGATCATTTTCCATTACCAGTAGCATCAGAGCTTCTTCATAGCCTCGGTAACAATAAAATATTTTCAACTTTGGATTTATTGAGCGGATTTTGGCAGATTCTGTTGCCAGAGGAAAGCACGTTCAGTACGCCAGATAGTCATTGGCAGTTCATGTGCATCATGCCCTTCGGTCTTCATTCCTCACCAGTGATCATCTTCTCAAGGATAATGACTGACATTTGTCGTTACATGCCGGGCAAAGTTGTATTGGCTTATCTTGATGATATAATTGTCATGTCTCCAGGCATTCCTGCTCATTTCAAAAGTCATGAGAGAGTATTCCTACGACATAAGGATGCAAACCTAAAAATCATGTTCAGAATACTATAAAACTTTCAACTGGTCCTCATGTTTCTCACGAATGTCTCTTGTATCTAGATGTCGAACCCTAAACTAATGTCACTTTGAATGAGCTAAGACTCTATAAGGACCGGAAAATTTTGGGTCAAGTTTAGGAACTTAACTTCTAGAGTTATATTCCTGCACCATTACCAAGAGACCGGGATCTACGTACCTTTGATGGTTTTGCGGATTTATCAGCCTGATCCGTGAAAGCTGTAGTGGCTTCACCTAGATTTTTCTCGATCCTTTGATGAATCAATTAAGTCGTCTGATGTACTTCTGTTACAATTGATTTCTGGACCGCTGGACATGAAGAAAGGGACGCTATTATGTCATACTGCAACACTTTATCGAAACCATGCAAGGCGTGGAAGGATGTGTCTCCAACTGACTTACGACATGCAGAGATTAATGAACACTGGACATCAAACATGTATTCATCCCAATCATCAAGATCAAAATTAATGTTAATGCGAAGACATCGAAGGATTTTACGGTTCAATTTTTCTGTCAGGCCATTCGACGATGGATGATGCACTATTATATTACATTTACTTATGTTATACAATTTACAGAGTTCTTCTAATAATGTGTTATTAAATTCCCCTCTATTATCAGTGACTAAAATCGTCGGTGCATTAAGTCTGTCTAAGATATGTTTCTTGAACGCCTTAGAGACTGGCTGCGTCTTTATTTTGAACCGGGACTAATTCACAATATCTTGTGAAGGCATCAGTAATTACTAAAACGTATCTGTAGCTGCCATGGACCTAGGCAAATCTCCTAATATGTCCACATGAACTCTTTCCCATGGGCATGAAAGTAAAGGATATTTCAACACAGTTTGCGGGGTAGTAGGACTTCCCTTGTGTGTTACAGATTTGGCACCTCAAAATGTGATCTGTAATTTTTTTTTGCATTCTTGGCCAACATCACCTCAAGCAAGTCTGCTTATAGCATCTATTTGCGCGTGGGTGTGCGGCCTGGGGTGAATCATGTGCTAACTTGAAGAAATCCTGTACTAATGTTGTTGGAATTATTGTTTGTTTAACAACACGGGCGGGCACTCCTAATTTCGCGTCCCTGCACAAGACTCCCTCACTGTGCTAAATACAATTCTCTGACTGGAACAACTGTCTTAACATCCAAGGAAGATCTTATACCTCTTGGAATTCTATGACAGGACCCCAAACTGGGTCATCCCGTTGATGCTGTCTCAACCTCTCGATATCAAAATCTAGGAGGCTATTATTTACAGTGACTGCACCCACTCTGCGAGAAAGCGCGTCTGCAACTGCATCTGATGAGCCCAAAACAAAACGAAAATCTGGGTCAAAGACTTGTATTGTTAGAAACTATCTCTGAAACTTTCCTGTAGGATCTTGCCGTTGAAAACAATGTTAACAATGCTCTGTTATCAGTATAAGATATGATATGGTAACCATACGTATATATTCTTTAAAATGTTTGAGTGCCCAAACTACTGCAAAGACTTCTTACCTGGTTATTGAGTATTTCGATTCTGTCTTTGAACATGAACGGCTCACGTATGCTACCTGAAAAAGTCTACCCTTATTTACTCCTGGATAAGTATAGCTCCAATATCCTGTTTACAAGTATCTGTGTGCAAAATGAAGGGTTTCTCAAAGTTGGGGAACCGAAGGATAGGCTCTTCGATCAAGTGTTGTTTGAGTAAGTTAAACGCATTGTCTTGCGCTGTAGTCCACTTGAATGTAACTCCCTGTTTCAAAAGTGAAGTGAGTGGGTGTGCGATCTTCGCGAAATTAGCGATGAATATTCGATAATATCCTGCTAAACCAAGGAAGGATTTGACTTTGTCTGTTGAGGAAGGGACTGGTCATTCTGTCATTATTTTCACTTTATCTGCATTAGGTTGAATACCATTTTCATCAACGGTGTGACCATAGTGATTAATTCCTGTTTGTAGAGAGGAACATTTGGATAACTTGATCATCCGGGTGCCACACCAGAAAGTACTCCTCAACCCTCAAACAATGTCAATCAATCACCTTCAACCACTGTTCAGTCTGTCCCCACACCAGAACCGACCACCCTCACATCACCATCACACACATCAGTATTCATTAAGACCGCCTTAAATAAGTTGCTTAGTTCAACATTTCACAGGTTCTTCCTTCTCATGTCCTTATGGTGTCTTCCTGTACATGACACCATGGCAGTACCAGGCGCCCTTCTCACGACTCCCCGCCAGGTTCGTCTCGTGAGGGACACATTCTTAGTTCAGTTGGGCCTGGAGGGTCTACCCTACACTTACGATAATTTAGTGAAACTAATGGAGACCGTACCTCACTTACGGTCTACCCTACTCAAGTTTTACACCAGTACATCGATCAGAAACTCTAGTGTTGCTCCTCCTCCAACTTTGTTAAATCAGTGGACCTGGAAACTGAATAGTACGTGTGTGATTTTGTATGACATAATACAAACATGCAATCTCCCATGAATACTAATGCCAGGATGAACACGAAAAAGCGGAGAAGAAGGAAAAGAAGTCCACTTTATTTTGTAGGGTCCCTCCAATCATATTTGTTTGGTACTGCTACTCAGGAAGAACTTAATTCAGTTAGGAATCAGATTCATTCCTTACAATTTCAACTTTTAACAACAGGTATATAAAGGCTGAAGCTAAGATCTTAAAACAACATTCCAAGTATTTGAAATACATAATGTTAACAGTTAATAACTTGACACAACAGGAAGAAGTACTGTCAAAGTCTGTTAATACCATATATGATACAGTGACTATTTTCACATATGTTGATAGTTTATATGCTCAGATCACTTATTATGCACATAATTTCACTGGCTCATTGGAAGATGTTAATGATCTGGTAAATCAAGTTGTCACCATCATTTTTTTCCCCCCTCGGAACTCACACGTATTAATGAAATAACAAAGGAATGACACAATTCGGTTACACCCCAGCTCTCCCTCTGCATCACGTGGCCAGTTATTACTCCTTACTAACGATTGATGTGATCCTTGAAGCGGTCATTATCCACATGCCATACACTGACTGCAATACTTACAGCCTCGTGAACGTAATACCATTCCCTTTTGATTATACAAAAGAGTTGCAAAAGACTTTCATCGTTGCTGATAACATGAATTTTCTCTATATAGTATTAATTCCTCGTTGATTGCATATCCCTCCTTGTGTCGTTAACTATTACTTGACAACCTTGACAATTTGATTTACCCCCAATACTTTGGTTTTTCATGATTTACGAACAAATTCATGTGAGTACAAGCTACTTTTTGGGTATCAACAAAATGTTCTTAATTCTTGTTCTTTTAAGGAAATTGTTGTTAATGATGGGTAAATTGAATGCAAAGGTGAATAATGTGGCAGTTGAGGGAATAATTGGTATACATGGGGTGTTCATTGTTGTAAATGGAAATGGTGAAGAGCTTGTATATTTATGTGCTGAAAAAGGACTGGTAATTGGGAATACCTGGTTTAAAAAGAGATATACATAAGTATACGTATGTAAGTAGGAGAGATGGCCGGAGAACGTAATTGGATTACGTGTTAAATAATAGGCGCGCAAAAGAGAGAGTTTTGGATCTTAATGTGCTGAGAGGTGCAACTGGAGGGATATCTGATAATTATCTTGTGGAGGCTAAGGTGAAGATCTGTAGAGGTTTTCAGAAAAAAAGAGAGATTGTTGGGGTGAAGAGAGTAGTGAGAGTAAGTGAGCTTGGTAAGAAGACTTGTGTGAGGAAGTACCAGGAGAGACTGAGTAAAGAATGGAGAAATGTGAGAACAAAGGAGGTAAGAGGAGTGGGGAAGGAATGAGATGTATTTAGGGAAGCAGTGATGGCTTGCGCAAAAGATGCTTGTGGCATGAGAAGCGTGGGAGTTGGGTTTATTAAAAAGGGTGTGAGTGGTGGGATGAAGAAGTAAGATTGTTATTGAAAGAGAAGAGAGAGGCATTTGGAGGATTTTTTCAGGGAAAAAATGCAAATGAGTGGGAGATGTATAAAAGAAAGAGACAGTAGGTCAAGAGAACGGTGCAAGAGGTGAAAAAGAGGGTAAATGAGTTGGGGTGAGAGAGTATCATTAAATTATAGAGAGAATAAAAAGATGTTTTGGAAGGAGGTAAATAATGTGCGTAAGACGAGGGAACAAATAGGAACTTCAGTGAAGGGGGCAAATGGGGAGGTGATAACAAGTAGTGGTGATGTGAGTAGGAAGTGGAGTGAGTATTTTGAAGGTTTGTTGAATGTGATTCATAATAGAGTGGCAGATATAGGGTGTTTTGGTTGAGGTGGTGAGCAAAGTGAGAGGGTTAGGGAAAATGATTTGGTAAACAGAGGAGGTAATAAAATCTTTGTTGAAGATCAAAGCCGGCAAGGCAGCGGGTTTGGATGGTATTGCAGTGGAATTTATTAAAGAAGGTGGTGACTGTATTGTTGACTGGTTGGTAAGGTTATTTAATGTATATATGATTCATGGTGAGGTGCCTGAGGATTGGCGAATGCTTGCATAGTGCCATTGTACAAAGGCAAAGGGGATAAGAGTGAGTGCTCAAATTACAGAGGTATAAGTTTGTTGAGTATTCCTGGTAAATTATATGGGAGGGTATTGATTGAGAGGGTAAAGGCAGGTACAGAGCATCAGATTGGGGAAGAGCAGTGTGGTTTCAGAAGTGGTAGAGGATGTGTGGATCAGGTGTTTGCTTTGAAGAATGTATGTGAGAAATACTTAGAAAAGCAAATGGATTTGTATGTAGCATTTATGGATCTGGAGAAGGCATATGATAGAGTTGATAGAGATGCTCTGTGGAAGGTATTAAGAATATATGGTGTGGGAGGCAAGTTGTTAGAAGCAGTGAAAAGTTTTTATCGAGGATGTAAGGCATGTGTACGTGTAGGAAGAGAGGAAAGTGATTGGTTCTCAGTGAATGTAGGTTTGCGGCAGGGGTGTGTGATGTCTCCATGGTTGTTTAATTTGTTTATGGATGGGGTTGTTAGGGAGGTAAATGCAAGAGTCTTGGAAAGAGGGGCAAGTATGAAGTCTGTTGGGGATGAGAGAGCTTGGGAAGTGAGTCAGTTGTTGTTCGCTGATGATACAGCGCTGGTGGCGGATTCATGTGAGAAACTGCAGAAGCTGGTGACTGAGTTTGGTAAAGTGTGTGGAAGAAGAAAGTTAAGAGTAAGTGTGAATAAGAGCAAGGTTATTAGGTACAGTAGGGTTGAGGGTCAAGTCAATTGGGAGGTGAGTTTGAATGGTGAAAAACTGGAGGAAGTGAAGTGTTTTAGATATCTGGGAGTGGATCTGGCAGCGGATGGAACCATGGAAGCGGAAGTGGATCATAGGGTGGGGGAGGGGGCGAAAATTTTGGGAGCCTTGAAAAATGTGTGGAAGTCGAGAACATTATCTCGGAAAGCAAAAATGGGTATGTTTGAAGGAATAGTAGGTTCCAACAATGTTGTATGGTTGCGAGGCGTGGGCTATGGATAGAGTTGTGCGCAGGAGGATGGATGTGCTGGAAATGAGATGTTTGAGGACAATGTGTGGTGTGAGGTGGTTTGATCGAGTAAGTAACGTAAGGGTAAGAGAGATGTGTGGAAATAAAAAGAGCGTGGTTGAGAGAGCAGAAGAGGGTGTTTTGAAATGGTTTGGGCACATGGAGAGAATGAGTGAGGAAAGATTGACCAAGAGGATATATGTGTCGGAGGTGGAGGAAACGAGGAGAAGAGGGAGACCAAATTGGAGGTGGAAAGATGGAGTGAAAAGATTTTGTGTGATCGGGGCCTGAACATGCAGGAGGGTGAAAGGAGGGCAAGGAATAGAGTGAATTGGAGCGATGTGGTATACAGGGGTTGACGTGCTGTCAGTGGATTGAATCAAGGCATGTGAAGCGTCCGGGGTAAACCATGGAAGCTGTGTAGGTATGTATATTTGTGTGTGTGGACGTGTGTATGTACATGTGTATGGGGGGGTTGGGCCATTTCTTTCGTCTGTTTCCTTGCGCTACCTCGCAACCGCGGGAGACAGCGACGAAGTATAAAAAAAAAAAAAAAAAAAAAAAAATATATATATATATATATATATATATATATATATATATATATATATATATATATATATATATATATATATTGGATTACGTGTTAATTGATAGACGCACAAAAGAGAGACTTTTGGATGTTAATGTGCTGAGAGGTGCAACTGGAGGGATGTCTGATCATTATCTTGTGGAGGCGAAGGCAAAGATTTGTGGGGGTTTTCAGAAGAGAAGAGAGAATGTTGGGGTGAAGAGAGTGGTGAGAGTAAGTGAGCTTGGGAGGGAGACTTGTGTGAGGAAGTACCAGGAGAGACTGAGTACAGAATGGAAAAAGGTGAGAACAATGGAGGTAAGGGGAGTGGGGGAGGAATGGGATGTATTTAGGGAATCAGTGATGGCTTGTGCAAAACATGCTTGTGGCATGACAAGCGTGGGAGGTGGGTTGATTAGAAAAGGTAGTGAGTGGTGGGATGAAGAAGTAAGATTATTAGTGAAAAAGAAGAGAGAGGCATTTGCACGATTTTTGCAGGGAAAAAATGGAAATGAGTGGGAGAGGTAGAAAAGAAAGAGACAGGAAGTCAAGAGAAAGGTGCAAGAGGTGAAAAAGAGAGCAAATGAGATTTGGGATGAGAGAGTATCATTAAATTTCAGAGAGAATAAAAAGATGTTTTGGAAGGAGTTAAATAAAGTGCGTAAGACAAGAGAGCAAATGGGAACATCAGTGAAGGGGGCTAATGGGGAGGTGATAACAAGTAGTGGCGATGTGAGAAGGAGATGGAGTGAGTATTTTGAAGGTTTGTTGAATGTATTTGATGATAGAGTGGAAGATATAGGGTGTTTTGGTCGAGGTGGTGTGCAAAGCGAGAGGGTTAGTGAAAATGATTTGGTAAATAGAGAAGAGGTAGTAAAAGCTTTACGGAAGATGAAAGCCGGCAAAGCAGCAGGTTTGGAAAGCATTGCAGTGGAATTTATTAAAAAAGAGGGTGACTGTATCGTTGACTGGTTGGTAAGGTTATTTAATGTATGTATGATTCATGGTGAGGTGCCTGAAGATTGGCAGAATGCGTGCATAGTGCATTGTACAAAGTGCAAAGGCGATAAGAGTGAGTGCTCAAATTACAGAGGTATAAGTCTGTTGAGTATTCCTGGTAGATTATATGGGAGGGTATTGATTGAGAGGGTGAAGGCGTGTACAGAGCATCAGATTGGGGAAGAGCAGTGTGGTTTCAGAAGTGGTATAGGATGTGTGGATCAGGTGTTTGCTTTGAAGAATGTATGTGAGAAATACTTAGAAAAACAAATGGATTAGTATGTAGCATTTATGGATCTGGAGAAGGCATACGATAGAGTTGATAGAGATGCTCTGTGGAAGGTTTTAAGAATATTTGGTATGGGAGGCAAGTTGTTAGAAGCAGTGAAAAGTTTTTATCGAGGATGTAAGGCATGTGTACGTGTAGGAAGAGAGGAAAGTGATTGGTTCTCAGTGAATGTAGGTTTCCCGCATTGGTGTGTGATGTCTCCATGGTTGTTTAATTTGTTTATGGATGGGGTTGTTAGGGAGGTGAATGCAAGAGTTTTGGAAAGAGTGGCAAGTATGCAGTCTGTTGTGGATGAGAGAGCTTGGGAAGTGAGTCAGTTGCTGTTCGCTGATGATACAGCGCTGGTGGCTGATTCATGTAAGAAACTGCAGAAGCTGTGACTGAGTTTGGTAAAGTGTGTGAAAGAAGAAAGTTAAGAGTAAATGTGAATAAGAGCAAGGTTATTAGGTACAGTAGGGTTGAGGATCAAGTCAACTGGGAGTTAAGTTTGAATGTAGAAAAACTATAGGAAGTAAAGAGTTTTAGATATCTGGGAGTGGATCTTGCAGCGGATGGAACCATGGAAGCGGAAGTGAATCATAGGGTGGGGGAGGGGGCGAAAATTCTGGGAGACTTGAAGAATGTTTGGAAGTCGAGAACGTTATCTCGGAAAGCAAAAATGGGTATGTTTGAAGGAATAGTGGTTCTAACAATGTTGTATGGTTGTGAGGCGTGGGCTATGGATAGAATTGTGCGCAGGAGGGTGGATGTGCTGGAAATGAGTTGTTTGAGGACAATATGTGGTGTGAGGTGGTTTGATTAAGTAATGTAAGGGTGAGAGAGATGTGTGGAAATAAAAAGAGTGTGGTTGATAGAGCAGAAGAGGGTGTTTTGAAATGGTTTAGGGCACATGGAGAGAATGAGTAAGGAAAGATTGACCAAGAGGATATATGTGTCGGAGGTGGAGGGAACGAGGAGAAGTGGGAGTCCAAATTGGAGGTAGGAAGATGTAGTGAAAAAGATTTTGAGTGGTCGGGGCCTGAACATGCAGGAGGGTGAAAGGCGGGTAAGGAATAGAGCGAATTGGATCGATGTGTTATACCGGGGTCGTCGTGCTGTCAATGTATTGAATCAGGGCATGTGAAGAGTCTGGGATAAACCATGGAAAGTTCTGTGGGGCCTGGATGTGGAAAGGGAGCTGTGGTTTCGGGCATTATTGCATGACACCTAGAGACTGAGTGTGAACGACTGGGGCCTTTGTTGTCTTTTCCTAGCGTTACCTCGCACACATGAGGGGGGAGGGGGATGTTATTCTATGTGTGGCGAGGTGGTGATGGGAATGAATAAAGGCAGACAGTGTGAATTTTGAGCATGTGTATATATGTATGTGTCAGTGTGTGTATATATATGTGTACATTGAGATGTATGGGTATGTATATTTGCGTGTGTGGACGTGTATGTATGTACATGTGTATGGGTGTGGGTTGGGCCATTTCTTTCTTCTGTTTCCTTGCGCTACCTCGCAAACGCGGGAGACAGCGAGAAAGAAAAATAGATAAAGTATATATATATATATATATATATATATATATATATATATATATATATATATATATATATCTTATCTATTTATTTATTTTGCTTTGTCGCTGTCTCCCGTGTCAGCGAGGCAGCGCAATGAAACAGACGATAGAATGGCCCAACCCACCCATATACACATAAACGTCCACACACGCAAATATACATACCTATGCATTTCAACGTGCACATATATATACACACACAGACATAAACATATATACACATGTACATAATTCATATTGGCTGCCTATATTCATTCCCATCGCCACCCCGCCACACATGAAATAAAAACCCCCTCCCTCATTTGTGCGAGGTAGTGCTAGTAAGAGACAACAAAAGGCCACATTCGCTCACACTCAGTCTCTAGTTCTCTTGTAATAATGAACCGGAACCACAGCTCCTTTTCCACGTCCAGGCCCCAAAGAACTCTCCATGGTTTACCTCAGACGCTTCACATGCCCTGGTACAATCCATTGACAGCACGTCGACCCCGGTATACAACATCGATCCAATTCACTCTATTCCTTGCACGTCTTTAACCCTCCTGCATGTTCAGGCCCCGATCATTCAAGATCTTTTTCACTCCATCTCTCCAAATTTAATTTCGTCTTCCACTTCTCCTCATTCCCTCCACTTGTGACACATTTATCCTCTTGGTCAATCTTTCCTCACTCATTCTCTCCATGTGACCAAACCATTTCTAAACAACCTCTTCTGCTCTCTCAACCACACTCTTTTTATTTCCACACTTCTCTCTTACCCTAATGTTACTTACTCGATCAAACCACCTCACACCACATATTGTCCTCAAACATCTCCTTTCCAGCATACCCACCCTCCTTCGCACAACTCTATCTACAGCCCACGCCTCGAAACAATATAATATTGTTGGAACTACTATTCTTTCAAACATACCCATTTTTGCTTTCCGAGATAATGTTCTCGACTTCTACACATTCTTCAACGCTCCTAGAACTCTTGCCTCCGCCCCCACCCTATGATTCACTTCCGCTTCCATGGTTCCATCCGCTGCCAAATCCACCCCCAGATGTCTAAAACACTTCACTTCCTCCAGTTTTTCTCCATTCAAACTAACCTCCCAATTGACTTGTCTCTCAACCCTACTGTACCTAATAACCTTGCTCTTATTCACATTTACTCTCATCTTTCTTTTTTCATGCACTTTACGAAACTCAGTCACCAGCTTCTTCAGTTTCTCACACGAATAAACCACCAGTGCTGTATCATCAGCGAACAACAACTGACTCACTTCCCAAGCTCTCTCATCCACAACAGACTGAATACTTGCCCCTCTTTCGAAAGCTCTTCCATTCACCTCCCTAACAACCCCATCCATAAAGAAATTAAACAGCCATGGAGACATCACACACCCCTGCCGCAAGCATACATTCACTGAGAACCAATCGCTTTCCTCTCTTCCTACACGTACACATGCCTTACATTCTTGATAAAACTTTTCACTGCTTCTAACAACTTGCCTGCAACACCATATATTCTTAATACCTTTCGCAGGGCAACTCTATCATATGCCTTCTCCAGATCCATAAATGCTCCACACAAATCCATTTGCTTTTCTAAGTTTTTCTTACATACATTCTTCAAAGCAAACACCTATCCAAGCATCCTCTACCACTTCTGAAACCACACTGCTCTTCCCCAATCTGATGCTATGTACATGCTTTCACCTTCTCAATCAATACCCTCCCATATAATTACCAGGAATACTCAACAAACTTAAACCACTGTAATTTTAGCACTCACATTTATCCCCTTTGCCTTTGTACAATGGCACTATGCAAGCATTGCGCCAATCCTCAGGCACCTCACCATGAGTCATACATACACCAAATAGCCTTATGAACCAGTCAACAATACAGTCACACACTTTTTTTTATAAATTCCACTGCAATACCCTCCAATCCTGCTGCCTTGCCGGCTTTCATCTTCCGCAAAGCTTTCACTACCTCTTCTCTGTTTCTCAAGTCATTCTCCCTAACGCTCTAACTTTGCACACACCTCGACCAAAACACCCTATATCTGCCACTCTATCATCAAACAAATTCAACAAACCTTCAGAATACTTACTCCATCTCCTTCTCACATCACCACTACTTCTTATCACATTCTCATTAGCCCCCTTCACTGAAGTTCCCATTGATTTCCTTGTCTTACGCACATTATTTACCTCATTCCAAAACATCTTTCTATTCTCCCTAAAATTTAATGATACTCTCTCACCCCAACTCTCATTTGCCCTCTTTTTCACCTCCTGTGCTTTTCTCTTGACTTCCTGCCTCTTTCTTTTATACATCTCATAGTAATTTGCATTAAATCCCTGCAAAAATCGCACAAATGCCTCCTTCTTCTCTTTCACTATTAGTCTTACTTCATCATTCCACCACTCAATACCCTTTCTAATCTGCCCACCTCCCACGCTTTTCGTGCCACAAGCATCTTTTACGCAAACCATCAATGCTTCCCTAAATACATCTCATTTCTCCCCCACTCCCCTTATGTCCTATGTTCTCACCTTTTTCCATTCTACACTTCTTTTTTCCTGGTACTGCTTCACAAAAGTCTTCTTCACCTGCTCACTTACTCTCATCACTCTCTTCACACCAACATTCTCTCTTCTCTTCTGAAAACATCTACTAATCTTCACCTTCGCCTCCGCAAGATAATGATCAGACATCCCTCTAGTTGAACCTCTCAGCACATTAACATCCAAAAGACTCTCTTTCGCGCGCCAATCAATTAACACGTAATCCAATAACGCTCTATGGCCATCTCTCCTACTTACATACGTATACTTATGTGTATCTCTCTTTTGAAACCAGATATTCCCAATCACAAGTCCTTTTTCAGCACATAAATCTACAAGCTCTTTACCATTTCGATTTACATCACTGAACACCTCATGTGCACCAATTATTCCTTCAACTTCCACATTACTCACCTTTGCATTCATATCACCTATCACTATAACCCGGTCTCGTGCATGAAAACTACTAACACACTCACTCAGCTGCTCCAAAAACAATTGCCTCTCATGATCTTTCTTCTCATGCATAGGTGCATATGCACCAAAAATCAACCTTCTCTCTCCATCCCCTTTCAGTTTTACCCATATCAATCTAGAGCTTACTTTCTTACACTCTATCACATAATCCCATCACTCAGGTTTCAGGAGTAGTGCTACTCCTTCCCTTGGTCTTGTCCTCTCACTAACCCCTGACTTTACTCCCAAGACATTCTCAAACCACTCCTCCCTTTACCCTTGAGCGTCGCTTCACTCAGAGCCTACACATCCATGTTCCTTTCCTCAAACATACTACCTATCTCTCCTTTTTTCTCATGTTGGTTACATCCACACACATTTAGATACCCCAATCTGAACCTTCGAGGAGGATGAGCACTCTCCATGTGACTCCTTCTTCTGTTTACCCTTTTAGAAAGTTAAAATGTATATATATATATATATATATATATATATATATATATATATATATATATATATATATATATATATATATATATATATATATATATATATATATATATATATATATATATATATATATATACCCTCCTCGTAGGCTTAGATTGTGGTGTCTAAATGTGTGTGGATTTAACCAAGATGTGAAAAAGTAGAGATAGGTAGTATGTTTGAGGAAAGGAACCTGGATGTTTTGGCTATGAGTGAAACGAAGCTTAAGGGTAAAGGGGAAGAGTGGTTTGGGAATGTCTTGGGAGTAAAGTCAGGGGTTAGTGAGAGGACAAGAGCAAGTGAAGGAGTAGCACTACTCCTGACACAGGAGTTGTGGGAGTATGTGATAGAATGTAAGAAAGAAAATTCTAGATTGATATGCGTATAACTGAAAGTTGATGGAGAGAGATGTGTGATTATTGGTGCATATGCACCTGGGCATGAGAAGAAAGATCATGAGAGGCAAGTGTTTTGGGAGCAGCTGAATGAGTGTGTTAGTGGTTTTGTTGCACAAGACCGGGTTATAGTGATGGATGATTTGAATGCAAAGGTGAGTAATGTGGTAGTTGAGGGAATAATTGGTATGCATAAGGTGTTCAGTGTTGTAAATGGAAATGGTGAAGAGCTTGTAGATTTATGTGCTGAAAAAGGACTGGTGATTGGGAATACCTCGTTTAAAAAGCGAGATATGCATAAGTATACGTATGAAAGTAGGAGAGATGGCCATAGAGCGTTATTGGATTACGTGTTAATTGACAGGCGCGCGAAAAAGAGAGACTTTTGGATGTTAATGTCCTGAGAGGTGCAACTGGAGGGATGGCTGATCATTATCTTGTGGAGGCGAAGGTGAAGATTTGTAGGGGTTTTCAGAAAAGAAGAGAGAATGTTGGGGTGAAGAGGGTGGTGAGAGTAAGTGAGCTTGGGAAGGAGACTTGTGTGAGGAAGTAACAGGAGAGACTGAGTACAAAATGGAAAAAGGTAAGAACAAAGGAGGTAAGGGGAGTGGGGGAGGAATGGGATGTATTTAGGTAAACAGTGATGGCTTGCGCAAAAGATGCTTGTGGCATGAGAATCGTGGTAGGTGGTTTGATTAGAAAGGGTAGTGAGTGGTGGGATGAAGAAGTAAAATTATTAGTGAAATAGAAGAGAGAGGCATTTGGACGATTTTTGCAGGGAAAAAATGGAAATGAGTGGGAGAGGTATAAAAGAAATAGGCAGGAGGTCAAGAGAAAGGTGCAACATATGAAAAAGTGGGCAAATGAGAGCTGGGGTGAGAGAGTACCATTAAATTTTAGGGAGAATAAAAAGATGTTTTGGAAGGAGGTAAAGAAAGTGCGTAAGACAAGGGAGCAAATGGGAACTTAAGTCAAGGGGGCTAATGGGGTGGTGATAACAAGTAGTGGTGATGTGAGAAGGAGATGGAGTGAGTATTTTGAAGGTTTGGTTAATGTGTTTGATGATAGAGTGGCAGATATAGGGTGTTTTGGTCGAGGTGGTGTGCAAAGTGAGAGGGTTAGGGAAAATGATTTGGTAAACAGAGAATAGGTAGTAAAAGCTTTGCGCAAGATGAAAGCCGGCAAGGCAGCAGGTTTGGATGGTATTGCAGTGGAATTCATTAAAAAAGGGATTGTCTGTATTATTGACTGGTTGGTAAGCTTATTTAATGTATGTATGATTCATGGTGAGGTGCCTGAGGATTGGTGGAATGAGTGCATAGTGCCATTGTACATGGGCAAAGTGGATAAGAGTGAGTGCTCAAATTACAGAGGTATAAGTTTGTTGAGTATTCCTGGAAAATTATATGGTAGGGTATTGACTGAGAGGGTGAAGGCATGTACAGAGCATCAGATTGGGGAAGAGCAGTGTGGTTTCAGAAGGGGTAGAGGATATGTGGAACAGGTGTTTGATTTGAAGAATGTATGTGAGAAATACTTAGAAAAGCTAATGGATTTGTATGTAGCATTTATGGATCTGGAGGAGGCATATGATAGAGTTGATAGAGATGTTCTGTGGAAGGTACTAAGAATATATGGTGTGGGAGGCAAGTTGTTAGAAGCAATGAAAAGTTTTTATCGAGTATGTAAGGCATGTGTACGTGTAGGAATAGAGGAATATGATTGGTTCTCAGTGAATGTAGGTTTGCGGCAGGGGTGTGTGATGTCTCCATGGTTGTTTAATTTGTTTATGGATGGGGTTGTTAGGGTAGTGAATGCAAGAGTTTTGGAAAGAGGGGAAAGTATGAAGTCTGTTTGTGATGAGAAAGCTTGGGAAGTGAGTCAGTTGTTGCTCGCTGATGATACAGCGCTGGTGGCTGATTCATGTGAGAAACTGCAGAAGCTGGTGACTGAGTTTGGTAAAGTGTGTGAAAGAAGAAAGTTAAGAGTAAATATGAATAAGAGCAAGGCTATTAGGTAAAGTAGGGTTGAGGGTCAAGTCGATTGGGAGCTAAGTTTGAATGGAGAAAAACTGGAGGAAGTAAAGTGTTTTAGATATCTGGGAGTGAATCTGGCAGCGGATGGAACCATGGAAGCGGAAGTGAATCATAGGGTATGGGAGGGGGCGAAAATCCTGGGAACCTTGAAGAATGTGTGGAAGTCGAGAACATTATCTCCGAAAGCAAAAATCGCTATGTTAGAAGGAATAGTGGTTCCAACAATGTTGTATGGTGCGAGGCGTGGGCTATGGATAGAGTTGTGCGCAGGAGGGTGGATATGCTGAAAATGGTGTGAAGTGGTTTGATCGAGTAAGTAATGTAAGGGTAAGAGAGATGTGTGGAAATAAAAAGAGAGTGGTTGAGAGAGCAGAAGAGGGTGTTTTGAAATGGTTTGGGCACATGGAGAGTATGAGTGAGGAAAGATTGACCAAGAGGATATATGTGTCGGAGGTATAGGGAACGAGGAGAAGTGGGAGACCAAATTGTAGGTGGAAAGATGGAGTGAAAAAGATTTTGAGTGATCGGGGCCTGAACATTCAGGAGGGTGAAAGGCGGGCAAGGAATAGAGTGAATTGGATTGATGTGGTATACCGGGGTCGACCTGCTTTCAATGGATTGAATCAGGGCATGTGAAGCGTCTGGGATAAACCATGGAAAGTTCTGTGGGGCCTGGATGTGGAAAGGGAGCTGTGGTTTCGGGCATTATTGCATGACAGCTAGAGACTGAGTGTGAACGACTGGGGCCTTTGTTGTCTTTTCCTAGCGCTACCTCGCACACATGAGGGGGGAGGGGGATGTTATTCCATGTGTGGAGAGGTGGCGATGGGAATGAATAAAGGCAGACAGCGTGAATTGTGTGCATATGTATATATGTATGTGTCTGTGTGTGTAAATATATGTGTACATTGAGATGTATGGGTATGTATATTTGCGTGTGTGGACGTGTATGTATATACATGTGTGTGGGGGTGGGTTGGGCCATTTCTTTCGTCTGTTTCCTTGCGCTACCTCGTAAACGCGGGAGTCAGCGTCAAAACAAAATGATATTATGATTAAAATATATATATATATATATATATATATATATATATATATATATATATATATATATATATATATATATATATATATATATTATCGATGGATCGATTCGGTGTCCTCTAATTAGGATCAGTTGGGGAATGGAAACCCAGTTCTTTTCGCTGTCGTAATGAAGACGGTATGAAAGGGTCTGCCTCAGTCTCTGAACGAGGATTACATACGGAATGTTTATCACTTGTTTTTTTCTTTGTAGTTAATTTGAACTTTGGCAAACTTGACAGCAAAATTTAGTGTTCTTTGGTTGATACGATACCTGTGTTTACACCTGGATGTATAAAGTTTCGTAGGGTGGGACTTGTGAGAATGAGGCTTAGAACAGAAGAGACGCATTATACGATACTTCCTGGCCTTACGTTACCTCCACCACATCATCATCAGCAACACCTATTACATTAGGTCACAACCATTACCTCAGCAACTACTTCTCTATATTTGATTTTATTAACATTATATCTCCCATTTTCCATACACCAGGTTTATGTTCTTCATCAGTAATTAAATCCAGTAGCAATATTTTCCTTTAGTTATCTAAAAAAATCTACTGGGATGCTCTGAACAGATACCTCAGTTAAGGAGAACGAAGAGAGGCTTATCATTAGCTAAGCCAGTGTCAGCGACGATATGTATGGCCATCTTACCTTTCTTAAACTTGATCCATAGTGTTGAAGTTCACGTCAATTATCACCCACAGATCTACTGTAGCATGCTGGCTAGACTGCTGATGGTAAGAATTGTGTTTCAAAAATCATATGAAACGATTTGACGTGGAGGAATTATACAGGAAAGTGTTTCACAGTTATGCTCTCTTGGTAAACCACATCGAGAAATATAATGAGGCGAAAAAGCAATAACCAAGACAGTTATTGACAACTATCTTGTCTCTTAATGAGTAATGTAAGGACAGACAAACTAAAAAGTGGAGGTTCATACACTGCATCATGAACATGTGACTGAATCAGATCAAGAAGTTGCAATGTTTGGTGTGAAAAAATCATATGATACGAAATTTCACGAGAACAAGCATCATATATCTTATATGATAGTCGTGCTCAGCATGGTATTTATGGCATATAGAGGGCATTATTAGGTAAAGATAATGATCTGTTGTCTCTCTGGACAATTCACACTAATGTTTGCATATTATTTTCTGCTGCAAACCTAAGAGACTCTCATTAACCAAAGTTTACTCAAACAAAAATGTTACTAACAGATAATGAAAATACTAATCTTAGACACAATCTTAAAATGAATAACAATATGAATATTTATGAAAGACTACTGACTGATGAGACTTTTTTTGATGATTCTATTACCCTTTACCTTGAAAACGGATATTCATCATAGCAGAGTAGGCTGGAACTTAGCTGTTTTGTGAGTGTGAGGAACATGCTGCTATTCAATCCAGGTGTTGTTTCTCCCTCTCAGTTCGATAGTTTTTCGGCTTTTCCTTTCTTTTTATTTCATTTTCATGTTTAACTTGCGACAAACATTCCATTCAAATCCGTATTGGCACTTTCTTGCTTCGCACCTCTTGGTAACACATCCTTGCAGCAGATGTAATCCTAAGTGGCCATCCCTTAGAATCGTGCCAGCATTTCCCGCCTCACGTAATGCCTTATCTTTCTTGACCTATGCTTGTTAAGGCCATCAAATCAAGTAATTTCTTGACATGTTACCTTTGTAAGGCTTTAATTTCCTTCTTGTTCAGGAGAAGGTCCTTTACCAGTTTAAAGATCATCTGTATGATTTCCCTCAAAACTTCCCTACAAAAGAACGGAAGAATGTGAACGTGTTGGAATTCAAATGCTCGAGGGTGATGTGCGTTGTGGATATGGCTGATCCTGTAAGAAATGAAAATGCAAGAGACAGGTGTGGTAGTATGTTGGGTGTGACTAATAGAGTAGGTGTGAAAATAACGTTTGGAGATGAAATCTTGTTTTAACTGATCTACCTAATATGTAAGAAGTCAATTACGTCTTACGTGTAACGTGTCATCACAGAAATAGAATTATCCTAGAGATCTTCAATCATTAGAGAGTATGAGTTGAATCATGATAATAAAGTTGTAAACCTTAGAGAACACTACTGTCTCAACAACCTTGAATACAAAATAACTATTAAGCGATAATTGTTCCAGCATAAAGGGGAGACTATAAAAGTTGAATACCGAGGCATTATCATTTATCCCATCAACTTTAAACTGTAAGAAATACTCTGTACAAAATGATTGGCTCTAAGTTATAAATTTCCTGGTAAGTGAGGAAGAATTACGATCATGCAATTTCTTTTAATCTAGACCGAATTTCAGATTCACGTGATCATTACTTTCCTGACCTCATTTGACGCACAAAGAGCTGAACCATGATCGATCTCATTATTCCAGATTACAGACGGAGCGAAAAATGGACACGAACCACTTCCACGTTACATACAACATGTGCTCGTTACGTGGTAAAGTATGCATGACCCGTGATTACCAGACTCAGGATTTCAACATGAAGACTAACACAATATCAAGATGAAAACAAACTGTACAAACGTTACGGGGAAGGATTATATTAACGTCGCTAAGACCCGGGACACTTGGCACCAATACTTCTGTCAGTACTAAAGTATTAGGCAACACCATATCATACACAATGTTCATCATTCAATACTCAAGAAACATTGTTGTAGTTATCAACTTATTCGAGATAGAGTAAATACTTGGTGTATATTTTTCTTGGGTTAGAGTGATTCTTAAAGAAGTCAATCACCATTTAAGCCTTCATATGTTACATTTGAAGAATATAGCTGTTACTCAACTGTAATTCGTCAAAATATTTTTTGAATACCTGTAAAGACTGAATGTCTCTTCACAGGGGTAACACCTGGACAATGATGATAGCACAGGTGAAGGAATGATGTGCTTAGCCAGCCGATGATGGACGACATTTTGTTTTAGAAGCACGAGTCAAACCTTGGAATTAGAATCGAGCAGATGGACACATAACATACGTACAAGGACTAAAGGAAATTGCAAAGCAAAAACCACGACTCATTGTGACAATTATTGACTGAGAAAGAACAGAAGATTATGAGAGTGATGAAAGATAGAAGACTGGATATTGGAGGAGTGTTCAACGAGAGCAAGAGGATTGGACACGCAGAACATCCCTGACGATTAGCGGTTGTTTGGTAAGGAAAGAGAAGTTGCAAAGCACGGATTCAGTTTCATGGTGAAATTCATAAAGAGGAACACCTAAATTGTTGAACTTTGGGAACACTAAGGTCATCAGTCAAGGTCGGAGAAAATATATCACTCTTCTATGAAGTACGAGTTCGTCAGCAAAGTCAACTATCAGTAATGAACACATAACTACAAACATTATGAATGTCATAAACGGACGTGTTAAAAATGGTATTCCCCATGAAAGAAAATATAGACAGTTCATTAATACAACAGCTTATTACTAAGAAGAAAAAACGGTTTAAGGATGTATTACGTAAACCAGTTGTCATGTGATGCAGACCAACGTTTTCTGTTAAACTACTTCAGTAAGATAAGCAAGTTAAACTTCTATCCTTCAGAATCAGAAAGCTTAATGGCAATATGTGGAGAAAGACCACAACCTGGGACTTACTAAACTCTACTCTGATACATCAAAGGTAAAAAATGAATGAGTTTCTTAAGCAAAACCTGAGTAATAATGTTGTCATGGAATGTGCAGGACCACCTGATGATCACACTGTTGAGGTATAAGAGGAATGAAACTTACCCAGAACTTCATTAACAAATATATTAACCTTTGATATCATGTGAAGATTATCACTGGGGAAAGCCACGGTAAAGGAAACAGCACATGGACAATGTGCCTATGTGATATATTGAGGATAACCTGGAATAATCTGTCGGGAGATATGTGGCAGACAACGGAGACACGAACATATCAGACGTAACTAGGAGGGTCCTTGGGTCCTTAGAAAGATGAGAGAGAGAGAGAGAGAGAGAGAGAGAGAGAGAGAGAGAGAGAGAGAGAGAGAGAGAGAGAGAGAGAGAGAGAGAGAGAGAGAGAGAGAGTAGATGCATCGTTTATTCCTTATGGCATGAGAAACAGAACAAATTTAATAAAAGATTAAATGTAAAAGTGACAATTGCTGCTGCTACGGAGAGACCTGTAGTTTGATGGTCATAAAACTATGATCGTATGGTGAGTGGGATGTTGGTACACTGGCACACCTAGCACATGCACTTTAATAATGAAATGCAACAGATATCCCACGTGTATTCTTAATAGTTATCTGCAGGTAACATATAAGAATTGAAGATACCCGGGATAGTAGTCTCGAGAGACCAGGATAGGCCCAACAAGCTACTTGTGGATACGTCACGCTCAGGAGACGCCCACTATGCCTAGGAACAGAATGATTAACCAGATGACAAAACACCAGGGAAATGGTCATGGATTTTGATTAGGGAGCAGAAATACCGTTATGATAGGTACAATATGTGTATCAACAGTAAGAAGAAAATAAGAAATAATAGAAATTAAGAATAAGGAACTTAAACATATCAGGATTCAATGGGACAAGAACCAAGAACGAAGGAGAAACATCTCACTGGAGTAACCGTTACCGTTCCTGACCGTGGCGCATTCATGGTCTCCTCGGGGTCGAGCCAACATTGATTTAAGCCCTGGTTGCTGCTGTAGTTCCACAGTCAGCACAGCTGTTCATTCTCCCTTATGGGACTGATTTCCTTTCAATGCTTACTTGCTCTCACCACATCGTTTCCTTTTTTCCGAAACCTCTTCAAATCTTCACTCTTGCCTCTACCAACTGCCTCTCTTGGTGTATTCACTTCTAAGTGTCTCTTTTTGCACGCCCATGAATTAGTGTGTAATCCAGTAATCCCATCTTCTTTCTTTCCTATTTCACGTATGATTATGTGTGTCTCTTTTTAAACTGTCTTTCAGATTTATTCTAATCTTCCAGTTTTCTTATCTGGAATCATGAATTACGAATTCTCATATTTGTTGCTCTGGCATATATCCAGTTTCATACTAGGTCTGTAGTCACATTCGAGAACAAATGACACTATCCAAATCTTTACTAGAGATAGTACTGACGGTAAAATCTATTTGTTTATGCATTCATATAATCTATTAGTTTATCTATCTATTCATTTTTTTCCTGTAGAGCCTAGACCACTAGGATATGAGCCATGGACAACAGGTTAAGAGCTCTTGGTGTATAACAATGTAGCTATGGCAATCTTTAGCAGCAGTTCCTGTCTCAATACAGTAGATGCTTATCACGACACATAAACTGATTACATTTGATGACTGTCTAAGAAGTGGTGAAAGCTGCTGATTAACAGTTTTATTTCCCTTTGAGTGATGCATAATGCGTTTCAGTAAGTCACTGAAATAGAAGAGAGAAGAATCACTAAATCACTGAGGTGAACAAGTTGTTGCTAACTGACTAAATGCACGATCTCATGGTGGCGCAAGATGAGTGGTGTGAGCGACAAGTATGGAACCATAGGCTCATGAAGCAAGCAAGTGGTTGAAATAAAAGCATTTCGGAGCGTGATATCGATCATTTGGTTGGTATAAAGGAAACAGAACGGAACAAAAGAGAAACGTAACACTGGGTCTTATAAGGATTATTTTGGAAATTTTAAAAAATATCAAAAACATAGTTGTTCATATGGAAAGAAAACAGGTGACTTGAAGAAAAACACCTGGAAATCTATAACTAACTTGGGCAAAAAATAAATATATATATATTCATATATATATATATATATATATATATATATATATATATATATATATATATATATATATATATATATATATATATATATATATATACATATATATATATATATATATATATATATATATATATATATATATATATATATCTTTCTTTCTTTTCTTTCAAACTATTCGCCATTTCCCGCATTAGCGAGGTAGCGTTAAGAACAGAGGACTGGGCCTTTGAGGGAATACCCTCACCTGGCCCAATTCTCTGTTCCTTCTTTTGGAAAATTGAAAAAAAAAAAAAAAAAAAAAAAAAAAAACGAGAGGGGAGGATTTCCAGCCCCCCGCTCCCTTCCCTTTTAGTCGCCTTCTACGACACGCAGGGAATACGTGGGAAGTATTCTTAATCCCCTATCCCCAGGGATAATATATATATATATACATATATATATATATATTTTTCTCATACTATTTGCCATTTCCCGCAATAGCGAGGTAGCGTTAAGAACAGAGAACTGGGCCTTAGAGGGAATATCCTCACCTGACCCCCTTCTCGGTTCCTTCTTTTGGAAAATTTAAAAAAAACAAGAAAGGGGAGGATTTCCAGCCACCCGCTCCCTCCCCTTTTAGTCGCCTTTTACGACACGCAGGGAATACGTGGGAAGTATTCTTTCTCCCCTAACCCCAGGGATAATATATATATATATATTTATATATATATATATATATATATATATATATATATATATATATATATATATATATATATATATATATATATATACATATATATGGGCATGAAAAGAAAGATCATGAGAGGCAAGTGTTTTGGGAGCAGCTGAATGAGTGTGTTAGTGGTTTTGATGCACGAGACCGGGTTATAGTGTTGGGTGATTTGAATGCAAAGGTGAGTAATGTGGCAGTTGAGGGAATAATTGGTATACATGGGGTGTTCAGTGTTGTAAATGGAAATGGTGAAGAGCATGTAGATTTATGTGCTGAAAAAGGACTGATGATTGGGAATACCTGGTTTAAAAAGCGAGATATACATAAGTATACTTATGTAAGTAGAAGAGATTGCCAGAGACCGTTATTGGATTACGTGTTAATTGACAGGCGCGCGAAAGAGAAACTTTTGGATGTTAATGTGCTGAGAGGTGCAACTGGAGGGATGTCTGATCATTATCTTGTGGAGGCTAAGGTGAAGATTTGTATGGGTTTTCAGAAAAGAAGAGTGAATGTTGGGGTGAAGAGGGTGGTGAAAGTAAGTGAGCTTGGGAAGGAGACTTGTGTGAGGAAGTACCAGGAGAGACTGAGTACAGAATGGAATAAGGTGAGAACAATGGAAGTAAGGGGAGTGGGGGAGGAATGGGATGTATTTAGGGAATCAGTGATGGATTGCGCAAAAGATGCTTGTGGCATGAGAAGAGTGGGAGGTGGGTTGCTTAGAAAGGGTAGTGAGTGGTGGGATGAAGAAGTACGAGTATTAGTGAAAGAGAAGAGAGAGGCATTTGGACGATTTTTGCAGGGAACAAATGAAACTAAGTGGGAGACGTATAAAAGAAAGAGACAGGAGGTCAAGAGAAAGGTGCAAGAGGTGAAAAAAAGGGCAAATGAGAGTTGGGGTGAGAGAGTATCATTAAATTTTAGGGAGAATAAAAAGATGTTCTGGAAGGAGGTAAATAAAGTGCGTAAGACAAGGGAGCAAATTGGAACTTCAGTGAAGGGCGCAAATGGGGAGGTGATAACAAGTAGTGGTGGTGTGAGAAGGAGATGGAGTGAGTATTTTGAAGGTTTGTTGAATGTGTTTGATGATAGAGTGGCAGATATAGGGTGTTATGGTCGAGGTGGTGTGCAAAGTGCGAGGGTTAGGGAAAATGAGTTGGTAAACAGAGAAGAGGTAGTAAAAGCTTTGCGGAAGATGAAAGCCGGCAAGGCAGCAGGTTTGGATGGTATTGCAGTGGAATTTATTAAAAAAGGGGGTGACTGTATTGTTGACTGGTTGTTAAGGTTATTTAATGTATGTATGACTCATGGTGAGGTGCCTGAGGATTGGCGGAATGCGTGCATAGTGCCATTGTACAAAGGCAAAGGGGATAAGAGTGAGTGCTCAAATTACAGAAGTATAAGTTTGTTGAGTATTCCTGGCAAATTATATGGGAGGGTATTGGTTGAGAGGGTGAAGGGATGTACAGAGTATCAGATTGGGGAAGAGCAGTGTGGTTTCAGAAGTGGTAGAGGATGTGTGGATCAGGTGTTTGCTTTGAAGAATGTATGTGAGAAATACTTAGAAAAGCAAATGGATTTGTATGTAGCATTTATGGATCTGGAGAAGGCATATGATAGAGTTGATAGAGATGCTCTGTGGAAGGTATTAAGAATATATGGTGTGTGAGGCAAGTTGTTAGAAGCAGTGAAAAGTTTTTATCGAGGATGTAAGGCATGTGTACGTGTAGGAAGAGAGGAAAGTGATTCGTTCTCAGTGAATGTAGGTTTGCGGCAGGGGTGTGTGATGTCTCCATGGTTGTTTAATTTGTTTCTGGATGGGGTTGTTAGGGAGGTGAATGCAAGAGTTTTGGAATGAGGGGCAAGTATGAAGTCTGTTGGGGATGAGAGAGCTTGGGAAGTGAGTCAGTTGTTGTTCGCTGATGATACAGCGCTGGTGGCTGATTCATGTGAGAAACTGCAGAAGCGGGTGAAGGAGTTTGGTAAAGTGTGTGAAAGAAGAAAGTTAAGAGTAAATGTGAATAAGAGCAAGGTTATTAGGTACAGTAGGGTTGAGGGTCAATTCAATTGGGAGGTGAGTTTGAATGGAGAAAAACTGGAGGAAGTGAAGTGTTTTAGATATCTGGGAGTGGATCTGGCAGCGGATGGAACCATGGAAGCGGAAGTGGATCATAGGGTGGGGGAGGGGGCGAAAATTCTGGGGGCCTTGAAGAATGTGTGGAAGTCGAGAACATTATCTCGAAAAGCAAAAATGGGTATGTTTGAAGGAATAGTGGTTCCAACAATGTTGTATGGTTGCGAGGCGTGGACTATGGATAGAGTTGTGCGCAGGAGGATGGATGTGCTGGAAATGAGATGTTTGAGGACAATGTGTGGTGTGAGGTGGTTTGATCGAGTAAGTAACGTAAGGGTAAGAGAGATGTGTGGAAATAAAAAGAGCGTGGTTGAGAGAGCAGAAGAGGGTGTTTTGAAATGGTTTGGTCACATGGAGAGAATGAGTGAGGAAAGATTGACCAAGAGGATATATGTGTCGGAGGTGGAGGGAACGAGGAGAAGAGGGAGACCAAATTGGAGGTGGAAAGATGGAGTGAAAAAGATTTTGTGTGATCGGGGCCTGAACATGCAGGAGGGTGAAAGGAGGGCAAGAATAGAGTGAATTGGAGTCATGTGGTATACCGGGGTTGACGTGCTGTCAGTGGATTGAAGCAAGGCATGTGAAGCGTCTGGGGTAAACCATGGAAAACTGTGTAGGTATGTATATTTGCGTGTGTGGACGTGTGTATGTACATGTGTATGGGGGGGGGGGGCATTTCTTTCGTCTGTTTCCTTGCGCTACCTCGCAAACGCGGGAGACAGCGACAAAGTATAAAAAAAAAAAAAAAAAAAAAAAAATATATATATATATATATATATATATATATATATATATATTTCTTTCTTTCAAACTATTCGTCATTTCCGACGTTAGCGTGGTAGCGTTAAGAACAGAGGACTGGGCCATTGAGGGAATATCCTCACCTGGCACCCTTCTCTGTTCCTTCTTTTGGAAAATTTAAAAAAGAAAAGATGAGAGGGGAGGATTTCCAGTCCCCCGCTCCCTCCACTTTTAGTCGCCTTCCACGACACGCAGGGAACACGTGGGACATATTCTTTCTCCCCTATCCCCAGGGATAATATATATATATATATATATATATATATATATATATATATATATATATATATATATATATATATATATATATATATATATATATATATATATATATATATATATATATAATATATATATATATATATATATATATATATATATATATATATATATATATATATATATATATATATATATATATATATATATATATATATATATATATATATATATATATATATATATATATATATATATATATATATATATATATATATATATATATATATATATATATATATATATTATTTTTTTTTATTATACTTTGTCGCTGTCTCCCGCGTTTGCGAGGTAGCGCAAGGAAACAGACGAAAGAAATGGCCCAACCCCCCCCCCATACACATGTATATACATATGTCCACACACGCAAACATACATACCTACACAGCTTTCCATGGTTTACCCCAGACGCTTCACATGCCTTGATTCAATTCACTGACAGCACGTCAACCCCGGTATACCACATCGCTCCAATTCACTCTATTCCTTGCCCTCCTTTCACCCTCCTGCATGTTCAGGCCCCGATCACACAAAATCTTTTTCACTCCATCTTTCCACCTCCAATTTGGTCTCCCTCTTCTCCTCGTTCCCTCCACCTCCGACACATATATCCTCTTGGTCAATCTTTCCTCAATCATTCTCTCCATGTGCCCAAACCACTTCAAAACACCCTCTTCTGCTCTCTCAACCACGCTCTTTTTATTTCCACACATCTCTCTTACCCTTACGTTACTCACTCGATCAAACCACCTCACACCACACATTGTCCTCAAACATCTCATTTCCAGCACATCCATCCTCCTGCGCACAACTCTATCCATAGCCCACGCCTCGCAACCATACAACATTGTTGGAACCACTATTCCTTCAAACATACCCATTTTTGCTTTCCGAGATAATGTTCTCGACTTCCACACATTCTTCAAGGCCCCCAGAATTTTCGCCCCCTCCCCCACCCTATGATCCACTTCCACTTCCATGGTTCCATCCGCTGCCAGATCCACTCCCAGATATCTAAAACACTTCACTTCCTCCAGTTTTTCTCCATTCAAACTCACCTCCCAATTGACTTGACCCTCAACCCTACTGTACCTAATAACCTTGCTCTTATTCTCATTTACTCTTAACTTTCTTCTTCCACACACTTTACCAAACTCAGTCACAAGCTTCTGCAGTTTCTCACATGAATCAGCCACCAGCGCTGTATCATCAGCGAACAACAACTGACTCACTTCCCAAGCTCTCTCATCCCCAACAGACTTCATACTTGCCCCTCTTTCCAAAACTCTTCCATTTACCTCCCTAACCACCCCATCCATTAAC
>NC_092242.1:34165829-34185259 GCF_036320965.1 Panulirus ornatus
GGAGGTGGAAAGATGGAGTGAAAAAGATTTTTTCTAATCGGAGCTTGATCATGCAGGAGGGTGAAAGGAGTGCAAGGAATAGAGTGAATTGGATCGATGTTGTATACCTGGGTTGACGCGCTGTCAGTGGAATGAATCAGGGCATGTGAAGCGTCTGGGGTAAACCATTGAAAGCTATGTAGGTATGTATATTTGCGTGTGTGGACGTGTATGTGTATACATGTGTATGGAGGTGGGTTGGGCCATTTCTTTCGTTTGTTTCCTTGCGCTACCTCGCAAACGCGGGAGACAGTGATAAAGCAATATATATATATATATATATATATATATATATATATATATATATATATATATATGAGAGAGCTCGGGAAGTGAGTCAGTTGTTATTCGCTGATGAATCAGCGCTGGTGGCTGATTCATGTGAGAAACTGCAGAAGCTGGTGACTGAGTTTGGTAAAGTGTGTGAAAGAAGAAAGTTAAGAGTAAATGTGAATAAGAGCAAGGTCATTAGGTACAGTAGGGTTGAGGGTCAATTCAATTGGGAGGTGAGTTTGAATGGAGAAAAACTGGAGGAAGTGAAGTGTTTTAGATATCTGGGAGTGGATCTGGCAGCGGATGGAACTATGGAAGCGGAAATGGATCATAGGGTGGTGGAGGGGGCGAAAATTCTGGTAGCGTTGAAGAATGTGTGGAAGTCGAGAACATTATCTCGGAAAGCAAAATTGGGTATGTTTGAAGGAATAGTTGTTCCAACAATGTTGTATGGTTGCGAGGCGTGGACTATGGATAGAGTTGTGCGCAGGAGGATGGATGTGCTGGAAATGAGATGTTTGAGGACAATGTGTGGTGTGAGGTGGTTTGATCGAGTAAGTAACGTAAGGGTGAGAAAGATGTGTGGAAATAAAATGAGCGTGGTTGAGAGAGCAGAAGAGGGTGTTTTGAAATGGTTTGGTCACATGGAGAGAATGAGTGAGGAAAGATTGACTAAGAGGATATATGTGTCGGAGGTGGAGGGAACGAGGAGAAAAGGGAGACCAAATTGGAGGTGGAAAGATGGAGTGAAAAAGATTTTGTGTGACCGGGGCCTGAACTTGCAGGAGGGTGAAAAGAGGGCAAAGAATTGAGTGAATTGGAACGATGTGGTATACCCGGGTTGACATGCTGTCAGTGGATTGAATCAAGGCATGTGTATGGGGGTGGGTTGGGCCATTTTTTTCGTCTGTTTATATATATATATATATATATATATATATATATATATATATATATATATATATATATATATATATATATATATATATATATATATATATATATATATATATATACATATATATATATATATATATATATATATATATATATATATATATATATATATTTATATATATATATATATATATATATATATATATATATATATATATATATATATATATATATATATATATATATATATATATATGTATATATATATATATATATATATATATATATATATATATATATATATATATATATATATATATATATATATATATATATATATATATATATATATATATATATATATATATATATATATATATATATATATATATATATATATATATATATATATATATATATATATATATATATATATATATATATCTCCCACTCAATTTCATTTTTTCCCTGCAAAAATCGTCCAAATGCCTCTCTCTTCTCATTCACTAATACTCTTACTTCTTCATCCAACAACTCATTACCCTTTATAATCAACCCACCTCCCACTCTTCTCATGCCACAAGCATCGTTTGCGCAATCCATCACTGATTCCCTAAATACATCCCATTCCTCCACCACTCCCCTTACTTCCATTGTTCTCACCTTTTTCCATTCTGTATTCAGTCTCTCCTGGTACTTCCTCACCAAGTCTCCTTCCCAAGCTCACTTACTCTCACCACCCTCTTCACCCCAGCATTCACTCTTCTTTTCTGAAAACCCATACAAATCTTCACCTTAGCCTCCACAAGATAATGATCAGACATCCCTCCAGTTGCACCTCTCAGCACATTGACATCCAAAAGTCTCTCTTTCGCGCGCCTGTCAATTAACACGTAATCCAATAACGCTCTCTGGCCATGTCTCCTACTTACATAAGTATACTTATGTATATCTCGCTTTTTAAACCATGTATTCCCAATCATCAGTCCTATTTCAGCACATAAATCTACAAGCTCTTCAACATTTCCATTTACAACACTGAACACCCCATGTATACCAATTATTCCATCAACTGACACATTACTCACCTTTGCATTCAAATCACCCATCACTATAACCCGGTCTCGTGCGTCAAAACCACTAACACACTCATTCAGCTGCTCCCAAAACACTTGCCTCTCACGACCTTTCTTCTCATGCCCAAGAGAAAGGTGCAAGAGGTGAAAAAAAGGGGCAAATGAGAGTTGGGGTGAGAGAGTATCATTAAGTTTTAGGGAGAATAAAAAGATGTTCTGGAAGGAGGTAAATAAAGTGCGTAAGACAAGGGAGCAAATGGGAACTTCAGTGAATGGCGCAAATGGGGAGATGATAACAAGTAGTGGTGATGTGAGAAGGAGATGGAGTGAGTATTTTGAAGGTTTGTTGAATGTGTTTGATGATAGAGTGGCAGATATAGGGTGTTTTGGTCGAGGTGGTGTGCAAAGTGAGAGGGTTAGGGAAAATGATTTGGTAAACAGAGAAGAGGTAGTGAAAGCTTTGTGGAAGATGAAAGCCGGCAAGGCAGCAGGTTTGGATGGTATTGCAGTGGAATTTATTAAAAAAGGGGGTGACTGTATTGTTGACTGGTTGGTAAGGTTATTTAATGTATGTATGACTCATGGTGAGGTGCCTGAGGATTGGCGGAATGCGTGCATAGTGCCATTCTACAAAGGCAAAGGGGATAAGAGTGAGTGCTCAAATTACAGAGGTATAAGTTTGTTGAGTATTCCTGGTAAATTATATGTGAGGATATTGATTGAGAGGGTGAAGGCATGTACAGAGCATCAGATTGGGGAAGAGCATTGTGGTTTCAGAAGTGGTAAAGGATGTGTGGATCAGGTGTTTGCTTCGAAGAATGTATATGAGAAATACTTAGAAAAGCAAATGGATTTGTATGTAGCACTTATGGATCTGGAGAAGGCATATGATAGCGTTGATAGAGATGCTCTGTGGAAGGTATTAAGAATATATGGTGTGGGAGGCAAGTTGTTAGAAGTAGTGAAAAGTTTTTATCGAGGATGTAAGGCATGTGTACGTGTAGGAAGAGAGGAAAGTGATTGGTTCTCAGTGAATGTAGGTTTGCGGCAGGGGTGTGTGATGTCTCCATGGTTGTTTAATTTGTTTATGGATGGGGCGGTTAGGGAGGTGAATGCAGGAGTTTTGGAAAGAGGGGCAAGTATGAAGTCTGTTGGGGATGAGAGAGCTTGGGAAGTGAGTCAGTTGTTGTTCGCTGATGATACAGCGCTGGTGGCTGATTCATGTGAGAAACTGCAGAAGCTGGTGACTGAGTTTGGTAAAGTGTGTGAAAGAAGAAATTTAAGAGTAAATGTGAATAAGAGCAAGGTTATTAGGTACAGTAGGGTTGAGGGTCAAGTCAATTGGTAGGTGAGTTTGAATGGAGAAAAACTGGAGGAAGTGAAGTGTTTTAAATATCTGGGAGTGGATCTGGCAGCGGATGGAACTATGGAAGCGGAAGTGGATCATAGGGTGGGGGAGGGGGCGAAAATTCTTGGAGCCTTGAAGAATGTGTGGAAGTCGAGAACATTATCTCGGAAAGCAAAAATGGGTATGTTTGAAGGAATAGTGGTTCCAACAATGTTGTATGGTTGCGAGGCGTGGGCTATGGATAGAGTTGTGCGCAGGAGGATAGATGTGCTGGAAATGAGATGTTTGAAGACAATGTGTGGTGTGAGGTGGTTTGATCGGGTAAGTAATGTAAGGGTAAGAGAGATGTGTGGAAATAAAAAGAGCGTGGTTGAGAGAGCAGAAGAGGGTGTTTTGAAATGGTTCGGGCACATGGAGAAAATGAGTGAGGAAAGATTGACCAAGAGAATATATGTGTCTGAGGTGGAGGGAACGAGGAGAAGAGGGAGACCAAATTGGAGGTGGAACGATGGAGTGAAAAAAATTTTGTGTGATCGGGGCCTGAACATGCAGGAGGGTGAAAGGAGGGCAAGGAATAGAGTGAATTAGATTGATGTGGTATACCGGGGTTGACCTGCTGTCAGTGGATTGAATCAAGGCATGTGAAGCGTCTGGGGTAAACCATGGAAAGCTGTGTAGGTATGTGTATTTGCGTGTGTGGACGTATGTATATACATGTGTATGGGGGTGGGTTGGGCCATTTCTTTCGTCTGTTTCCTTGCGCTACCTCGCAAACGCGGGAGACAGCGGAAAAAAAAAAAAAAAATTATATACATATATATATATATATATATATATATATATATATATATATATATATATATATATATATATATATATATATATATATATATATATATATAGATATATATATATATATATATATATATATATATATATATGTATATATATATATATATATATATATATATATATTTATATATATATATATATATATATATATATATATATATATATATATATATATATATATATATATATATATATATATATATATATATATATATATATATATATATATATATATATATATATATATATGTGTGTGTTTTGGAGAGTTTTGGAGCGAGGGGCTAGCATGCAGTCTCTTGTGAATGACAGAGCTTGGGAAGTGAGTCAGTTGTTGTTAGCTGATGATACAGCGCTGCTGGCTGATTCATGTGAGAAACTGCAGATGCTGGTGACTGAGTTTGGTAAAGTGTGTGAAAGAAGAAAGTTGAGATTAAATGTGAATAAGAGCAAGGTTATTAGGTACAGTAGGGTTAAGAGTGAAGTCAATTGGGAGGTAAGTTTGAATGGAGAAAAACTGGATGAATTAAAGTGTTTTAGATATCTGGGAGTGGATCTGGCAGCGGATGGAACCATGGAAGCGTAAGTGAGTCATAGGGTGGGGGAGGGGGCGAAAATTCTAGGAGCCTTAAAGAATGTTTGGAAGTCGAGAACATTATCTCGGAAAGCAAAAATGGGTATGTTTGAGGGAATAGTGGTTCCAACAATGTTGTATGGTTGCGAGGCGTTGGCTATGGATAGAGTTGTGCGCAGGAGGGTGGATGTGCTGGAAATGAGATGTTTGAGGACAATATATGGTTTGAGGTGGTTTGATCGAGAAACTAATGTAAGGGTAAGAGAGATGTGTGGAAATAAAAAGAGTGTGGTTGAGAGAGCAGACGAGGGTGTTTTGAAATGGTTTGGTCACATGGAGAGAATGAGTGAGGAAAGATTGATCAAGAGGATATATGTGTCAGAGGTGGAGAGAACGAGGAGAAGTGGGAGACCAAATTGGAGGTGGAAAGATGGACTGAAAAAGATTTTGAGTTTTCGGGGCCTGAACATGCAGGAGAGTGAAAGGCGTGCAAGGAATAGAGTGAACTGGAACGATGTGGTATACCGTCGTCCACCTGTTGTCAATGGATGGAAACAGGGCATATGAAGCGTCTGGGGTAACCATGGAAAGTTGTATTGGGCCTGGATGTGGAAAGGGAGCTGTGGTTTCGGTGCATTATTACATGACTGCTAGAGACTGAGTGTGAACGACTGGGGCAGTATGAATTATGTACCTGTGTATAAATGTATATGTCTGTGTGTGTATATATATATGTATACATTGAGATGTATAGGTATGTATATTTGCGTGTGTAGACGTGTATGTATATACATGTGTATGTGGGTGGGTTGGTCCATTATTTCGTCTGTTTCATTGCGCTACCTCGCTAACGCAGGAGACAGCGACAAAGCAAAATAAATGATGAAATAAATATCATTCTTTTTTATTTATATATTTTGCTTTGTCGCTGACTCCCGCGTTTGCGAGGTAGCGCAAGGAAACAGACGAAAGAAATGGCCCAACACACCCCCATACACATGTATATACACACACGTCCACACGCAAGTATACATACCTATACATCTCAATGTATACATATATATATATATATATATATATATATATATATATATATATATATATATATATATATATATATATATATATATATATATATATATATATATATACACACACAGACACATACATATATACCCATGCACACAATTCACACTGTCTGCCTTTATTCATTCCCAACGCCACCTCACCACACAAGGAATGCCATCCCCCTCCCCCCTCATGTGTGCGGGGTAGCGCTAGGAAAAGACAGCAAAGGCCCCATTCGTTCACACTCAGTCTCTACCTGTCATACAATAATGCCCGAAACCACAGCTCCCTTTCCACATCCAGGCCCCAAACAGCTTTCCATGGTTTACCCCAGACGCTTCACATGCCCTGATTCAATCCATTGACAGCACGTCAACCCCAGTATACCACATCGATCCAATTCACTCTATTCCTTGCCCGCCTTTCACCCTCCTGCATCTTCAGGCCCCGATCACTCAAAATCTTTTTCACTCCATCTTTCCACCTCCAATTTGGTCTCCCACTTCTCGTTCCCTCCACCTCCGACACATATATACTCTTGGTCAATCTTTCCTCACTCATTCTCTCCATGTGCCCAAACCATTTCAAAACACCCTCTTCTGCTCTCTCAACCACGCTCTTTTTATTTCCACACATCTCTCTTACCCTTACATTACTTACCCGATCAAACCACCTCACACCACACATTGTCCTCAAACATCTCATTTCCAGCATATCCATCCTCCTGCGCACAACTCTATCCATAGCCTACGCCTCGCAACCATACAACATTGTTGGAACCACTATTCCTTCAAAAATACCCATTTTTGGTTTCCGAGATAGTGTTCTCGACTTACACACATTCTTTAAGGCTCCCAGGATTTTCGTCCCCTCCCCCACCTTATGATTCACTTCCGCTTCCATGGTTCCATCCGCTGCCAGATCCACTCCCATATATCTAAAACACTTTACTTCCTCCAGTTTTTCTCCATTCAAACTTACCTCCCAATTGACTTGACCCTCAACCCTACTGTACCTAATAACCTTGCTCTTATTCACATTTACTCTTAACTTTCTTCTTTCACACACTTTACCAAACTAGTCACCAGCTTCTTCAGTTTCTCACATGAATCAGCCAGCAGCGCTGTATCATTAGCGAACAACAACTGACTCACTTCCCAAGCTCTCTCATCCAAAACAGACTTCATACTTGGTCCTCTTTCCAAAACTCTTGCATTCACCTCCCTAACAACCCCATCCATAAACAAATTAAACAACCATGGAGACATCACACACCCCTGCCGCAAACCTACATTCACTGAGAACCAATCACTTTCCTCTCTTCCTACACGTACACATGCCTTACATCCTCGATAAAAACTCACTGCTTCTAACAACTTGCCTCCCACCCCATATATTCATAATACCTTCCACAGAGCATCTCTATCAACTCTATCATATGCCTTCTCCAGATCCATAAATGCTACAAACAAATCCATTTGCTTTTCTAAGTAGTTCTCACATACATTCTTCAAAGCAAACACCTGATCCTACCACTTTTGAAACCACACTGCTCTTCCCCAATCTGATGCTCTGTACATGCCTTCACCCTATCAATCAATACCCTCCCATATAATTTACAGGAATACTCAACAAACTTATACCTCTGTAATTTGAGCACTCACTCTTATCCCCTTTGCCTTTGTACAATGGCACTATGCACGCATTCCGCCAATCCTCAGGCACCTCACCATGAGTCATACATACATTAAATAACCTTACCAACCACTCAACAATACAGTCACCCCCTTTTTTAATAAATTCCACTGCAATACCATCCAAACCTGCTGCCTTGCCGGCTTTCATCTTCCACAAAGCTTTTACTACCTCTTCTCTGTTTACCAAATCATTTTCCCTAACCCTCTCACTTTGCACACCACCTCGACCAAAACACCCTATATCTGCCACTCTATCATCAAACACATTCAACAAATCTTCAAAATACTCACTCCATCACCTTCTCACATCACCACTACTTGTTATCACCTCCCCATTTACGCCATTCACTGAAGTTCCCATTTGCTCTTACGCAATCTATTTACGTCCTTCCAGAACATCTTTTTATACTCCCTAAAATTTAATGATACTCTCTCACCCGAACTCTCATTTGCCCTCTTTTTCACCTCTTGCACCTTTCTCTTGACCTCCTGTCTCTTTCTTTTATACATCTCCCACTCAATTGCATTTTTTCCCAGCAAAAATCGTCCAAATGCCTCTCTCTTCTCTTTCACTAATAATCTTAATTCTTCATCCCACCACTCACTACACTTTCTAATGAACCCACCTCCCACTCTTCTCATGCCAGAAGCATCGTTTGCGCAATCCATCACTGATTCCCTAAATACATCCCATTCTTCCCCCACTCCCCTTACTTCCATTGTTCTCACCTTTTTCCATTCTGTACTCAGTCTCTCCTGGTACTTCCTCACACAAGTCTCCTTCCCAATCTCACTTACTCTCACCACTCTCTTCACCCCAACATTCACTCTTCTCTTCTGAAAACACAGACAAATCTTCGCCTTAGCGTCCACAAGATAATGATCAGACATCCCTCCAGTTGCACCTCTCAGCACATTAATATCCAAAATCTCTCTTTCTCGCGCCTGTCAATTAACACGTAATCCAATAACGCTCTCTGGCCATCTCTCCTACTTACATACGTATACTTATGTATATCTCGCTTTTTAAACCAGGTATTCCCAATCACCAGTCCTTTTTCAGGACATAAATCTACAAGCTCTTCACCATTTCCATTTGCAACACTGAACACCCCATGTATACCAATTATTCCCTCAACTGCCACATTACTCACCTTTGTATTCAAATCACCCATCACTATGACCCGGTCTCGTGCATCAAAACCACTAACACACTCATTCAGCTGCTCCCAAAACACTTGCCTCTCATGATCTTTCTTCTCATGCCCAGGTGCATATGCACCAATAATCACCCATCTCTCTCCATCAACTTTCAGTGTTACCCATATTAATCGAGAATTTACTTTCTTACATTCTGTCACATACTCCCACAACTCCTGTTTCAGGAGTAGTGCTACTCCTTCCCTTGCTCTTCTCCTCTCACTAACCCCTGACTTTACTCCCTAGACATTCCCAAACCATTCTTCCCCTTTACGTATGAGCTTCGTTTTTCTCAGAGCCAGAACATCCAGGTTCTTTTCCTCAAACATACTACCTATCTCTCCTTTTTTCACATCTTGGTTACATCCACACACATTTAGACACCCCAGTCTGAGCCTTCGAGGAGGATGAGCACTCCCCGCGTGACTCCTTATTTTGTTTCCCATTTTAGAAAGTTAGAAATACAAGGAGGGGAGGATATATATATATATATATATATATATATATATATATATATATATATATATATATATATATATATATATATATATATATATATATATATATATATATATATATATATATATATATTGTTACGGGACACGTGCATGTCTTTGTGTATGGTATTGATATTTCTTATCAGGACGAGGATTAAGGCCTCCCTCTGAGAAGTCCTCGGAGCTTCAGTTCTCACCAAGCATTAGGCTTAATAATTTAATTTTAATTTAATTTTGAAACCAGATGTTCATTTTTCCTTGAGCACCCCGACCCTTCTCCGAGGCGGGGGGATTAAGTTGTCATCAGCTGCGGAATTCTTCACCACCGTACTGGACATGTCATCCCTGTAGGCTTACAAGAGGGAGGGTGATCTACGCATTTGTGCTGCGATGGTTCCTCCAACCAATCAGAATATTTTTGAGGCCCATAGCCAATCAAAATGTAAGGTTGTATAGCTAGCAGGGAACGCTTGTCTTTGCTATAATATATACCCATGACACCCGCTTAGTCTCTCTCTTTCTAGCCCAGCGAGGTAAGTGGTCCACCCCTGCTGTAAGTCCTGCTGTGTTGTAAGCCTGTAAGCCCTGCTGTGCTATAAGCCCTTTACCCGAGTGTTGTGCTGTAAGCCCGTTATAATTATCAGTGTAATGTTATCGAAGAACTGCCTTAGAGGAAAGAGAACTCCTCGCTTGAAATCTTATCTGGAATGTTAAGTCATGTACGAATGTTATCTTATGTTCAATGATAAACTTACTTTCAATGTTAACGTAATGTTTCATGCTTGATTTATGTGCCTATCTTTGTACACTTGAATTCTTTCATTATAAGTAGATTTAATGTAATGCTGGTCTTTGATTCAATCCCATAACTTTATTATTGTGTTGTCCTGAGTTGTGGAACTTGACAAATCTATAACGTCCTTGCATTGGAAGACAAGGAGCAGTAGTATTTGTAACATATGTTACTGGCGACCTTGCCTGAATAAGTATTGAGTTCGTAACATATAAATTGGCGACCTTGCCAGGATATTTCTTGCCTTAACGGAATCTCTTTCTTTTTCGTTAATCATGCCGTTGACCAGCAACGCTGACGTTGACCAGTTCTGTGGATCTGAGCCCTCTCACGAGGACATCAAATCTTTAACAAAGCATGAGTTGAAGCTTATTACAAATAGGTTAAAATTGAATTATGACCGGAAAGCTAGTAAAGTACAGTTAGAGACCTTAGTTATAAATCATTTTGCTAGTGTTCAGATAGTAGATGCTGCGCCTGATGTTGAAATTAGTGTCGACAATACTGCTCCATCAGTGACGTTGGCCGAAGCCTCGATCCCTCCCTATATCCCTAGTGATGATAATGTTGATCCCGAGTACTGGAGAATTCAACTAGAGATAGCTAAGATCAATGCACAAGTGCAAGTACAGAAGGAGCAGACTGAACAAGGTAGGTTAGCTCTCGAACGTGAAAAACTTAGACTTAACGCTTCACCATCAGGACCAGTGTCGTCTCGGTTGGGAGACTTACATCTCGTACCTAAGTTCGATGAAGATAATGTGGCTTCCTTTTTCCTGAAATTTGAACAGACTGCCCGTGACTGCTCTTGGCCGAAGTCAGCCTGGGTTCGCTCAGCGGGAGCTTATATAGATGCTGAATCGGTCCTGAAACTATTTGTGTTCGAGGAATGTAAGGACGGTCTACCCCGTGATGTACGGCGGTACGTAATTATTAAATCAGCGAAGGATTTTGAGGAGGCTGGGAAACTAGCAGATGAGTACATGTTAGATGTCAAACTTGACGCGGGCAGGCATTCAAAGGGCTACAACGGCAGAGGGAGGACCAATGATTATGTAATCCCACCTTAATCTGCTACCTTGCCGGTAACTCATGAAAGTCAGGGGAAATACTCCAACAGAGTTAAGAGTTGTTTTTATTGTGGCAAGGCTGGGCACCAGGTGAGGGATTGCTGGGCTCGAGAGAAGGAATTTAGAGATTCTACTGTGAGTAGACCGGTGAATCTCGTCTCAACTTTAGGGCCACTTAGCAAAGTAGGTGAGGCTGTCCCTGCTCTTAGGAAAAAGAGGGGTTGCGAGAGTGTAGTTAAGGATACGTTCTGTGGGAACTACAATGCGTTCCTGTCTGAGGGCTATGTTAGTAGATGTGGTGTACGACGAAAAGTAACCGTATTGCGGGATTCTGGTTCGCTGCAGTCCCTGATGTTGGATGGCTTGGTGCCGCGAGGAGAGTTTGGAGACCGAGTCTTGCTAGATGGACTGTCGGGTTCCGAGGAAGCTCCACTAGTCGATGTGAGGGTAGAAACAGATCTCTTCACGGGCCATGCTCTCATAGGGGTTGTAGATAGGTTACCTGTCTCAGGTGTAGACTTTGTGTTAGGCAATGACCTAGCGGGTTGTAAGATGAACCCAATGCCGGTGTTGCCTACGGGCCCGGCGGAGTCCACGGAGGCAGTGCAGCTTGATGAAGAAGTACCAGAGTTAGTCTCCAACCACGATGTTGCCAGGTCTATGACAGCTGGCGCGGCAGGCCGTGTGCCTGAGGACATAGCCGTTGAAAAGGAGGAAGTGAAGACCAGCGAGAGGAGGCTGTGTGATACCCTCTCCCCTGGTATAGACTCCGTTGAAACGCAGGAAGTTAAGACTCTCCCCCCGACTGAGACCAGTGAGAGGAAGCTGTGTGATACCCTCTCCCCTGGTGTATCCTCCGCTGAGACAGTGGACTTAAAGACTCTTCATGAGAGTGAGGCCAGCGAGAGGAAGCTGTGTGATACCCTCTCCCTTGGTGTAGCCTCCGTTGAGACAGTGGACCTAAAGACTCTTCATGAGAGTGAGGCCAGTGAGAGGAAGCTGTGTGATACCCTCTCCCCTAGTGTAGCCTCCGTTGAGACAGTGGACTTAAAGACTCTTCATGAGAGTGAGGCCAGCGAGAAGAGGCTGTGTGACACCCTCTCCCCTGGTGTAGACTTCGTTAAGACAAAGGAAGTGAAGTCTCTCCCTACGAGTGAGTCTAGTGAGAGGAAGCTGTGTGATACCCTCTCCCCTGGTGTAGACTCCGTTGAGACTGAGGGTTTGTCTCGCACCAATTCAAGAGAGAAGACTCTCCCTGAGGATGAAATTAGCGAGATGTGTGATACCTCCTGTGCTGGTTGGGTGAGACTGAAGATTTGTCTCGCGCCCATTCAAGGGAGACTCAGGAACGGAGGACAATATGGGATGACAAACGATCTCGTTCAAGAAGGTTTGAGGCAGGCGACGAGGTGTTGCTTCTACTACAGCAGCCAGGTCAACCCTTGGCTGTCCGTTCTCAGGGTTCTTACACCATTACCTGGAGTGTAGGAGACTCAAATTACTTTGTCTCTACCCCTGATAGGCGCAGAGGTTGGAGATTATGTCACGTCAACATGCCTAAGCCATATTTCAGTCGTGAACCTCCCCCCTTGGAACCGACGGTGCCAGTCTGCATCATCTTACGTCCAGCGGTAGCGGTGTGTGACGAAGTCGACGACGTAGCTGCGAGTGCCTCGAAGACCTGGGACCCGGGCGGAGGCGTGAGAGAACTAAAGTGTTGCTTGTATATAGTTGGGTACTATAGGATGTTCATTGTAAATTTTGCAGCAGTCGTAACCCCTCTGACAGATTTATTGAAGAATGATATCAGATGTTTGGAATGAGCAGTGTGAGACAGTCTCTCTTGGTTAGGAACCCTACTTTTCAACTGTTTTATTTGCCCCACCATGAAGAGGGAACTTTTGTTTTGCTATTTGTATTGTAGCACTTTGTGTTTGTGTTCTTCAGGCAATTATAGAAGAAACCTTTGTTTTCCTGTGTATTATAACATTTTATATATTTTTTGTCCTTCAGCCAATCAATATTAAATAGGTGGGCCTTGTTATATTATATATAATTTTTACGTTACATTATTTTCAGCACATCTCATGTGTTAACAGATTGTGTTAGCTGATTGTTTATCCCGCTCATAAGAAAATTCCTCTTCCAGGAATTTTCTCCTTTAAGGAGGGGGGTGTTACGGAACACGTGCATGTCTTTGTGTATGGTATTGATATTTCTTATCAGGACGAGGATTAAGGCCTCCCTCTGAGACGTCCTCGGAGCGTCAGTTCTCACCAAGCATTAGGCGTAATAATTTGATTTTAATTCAATTTTGAAACCAGATGGTCATTTGTCCTTGAGCACCCCGACCCTTCTCCGAGGCGGGGGGATTAAGTTGTCATCAGCTGCGGAATACTTCACCACCGTACTGGACATGTCATCCCTGTAGGCTTACAAGAGGGAGGGTGATCTACGCATTTGTGCTGCGATGGTTCCTCCAACCAATCAGAATATTTTTGAGGCCCATAGCCAATCAAAATGTAAGGTTGTATAGCTAGCAGGGAACGCTTGTCTTTGCTGTAATATATACCCATGACACCCGCTTAGTCTCTCTCTTTCTAGCCCAGCGAGGTAAGTGGTCCACCCCTGCTGTAAGTCCTGCTGTGTTGTAAGCCTGTAAGCCCTGCTGTGCTATAAGCCCTTTACCCGAGTGTTGTGCTGTAAGCCCGTTATACTCATCAGTGTAATGTTATTGAAGAACTGCCTTAGATTAAAGAGAACTCCTGGCTTGAAATCTTATCTGGAATGTTAAGTCATGTACGAATGTTATCTTATGTTCAATGTTAAACTTACTTTCAATGTTAACGTAATGTGTCATGCTTGATTTATGTGCCTATCTTTGTACACTTGAATTCTTTCATTATAAGTAGATTTAATGTAATGCTGGTCTTTAATTCAATCCCATAACTTTATCATTGTGTTATCCTGAGTTGTGCAACTTGACAAATCTATAACGTCCTTGCATTGGAAGACAAGGAACAGTAGTATTTGTAACATATGTTACTGGCGACCTTGCCTGAATAAGTATTGAGAGACTTTTGGATGTTAATGTGCTGAGAGGTGCAACTGGAGGGATGTCTGATCATTATCTTGTGGAGGCTAAGGTGAAGATTTGTATGGGTTTTCAGAAAAGAAGAGTGAATGTTGGGGTGAAGAGGGTGGTGAGAGTAAGTGAGCTTGAGAAGGAGACCTGTGTGAGGAAGTACCAGGAGAGACTGAGTACAGAATGGAAAAAGGTGAGAACAATGGAAGTAAGGGGAGTGGGGGAAGAATGGGATGTATTTAGGGAATCAGTGATGGATTGCGCAAAAGATGCTTGTGGCATGAGAAGAGTGGGAGGTGGGTTGATTAGAAAGGGTAGTGAGTGGTGGGATGAAGAAGTAAGAGTATTAGTGAAAGAGAAGAGAGAGGCATTTTGACGATTTCTGCAGGGAAAAAATGCAATTGAGCGGGAGATGTATAAAAGAAAGAGACAGGAGTTCAAGAGAAAGGTGCAAGAGGTGAAAAAAAGGGCAAATGAGAGTTGGGGTGAGAGAGTATCATTAAATTTTAGGGAGAATAAAAAGATGTTCTGGAAGGAGGTAAATAAAGTGCGTAAGACAAGGGAGCAAATGGGAACATCAGTGAAGGGCGCAAATGGGGAGGTGATAACAAGTAGTGGTGATGTGAGAAGGAGATGGAGTGAGTATTTTGAAGGTTTGTTGAATGTGTTTGATGATAGAGTGGCAGATATAGGGTGTTTTGGTCGAGGTGGTGTGCAAAGTGAGAGGGTTAGGGAAAATGATTTGGTAAACAGAGAAGAGGTAGTGAAAGCTTTGCGGAAGATGAAAGCCGGCAAGGCAGCGGGTTTGGATGGTATTGCAATGGAATTTATTAAAAAAGGGGGTGACTGTATTGTTGACTGGTTGGTAAGGTTATTTAATGTATGTATGACTCATGGTGAGGTGCCTGAGGATTGGCGGAATGCGTGCATAGTGCCATTGTACAAAGGCAAAGGGGATAAGAGTGAGTGCTCAAATTACAGAGGTATAAGTTTGTTGAGTATTCCTGGTAAATTATATGGGAGGGTAGTGATTGAGAGGGTGAAGGCATGTACAGAGCATCAGACTGGGGAAGAGCAGTGTGGTTTCAGAAGTGGTAGAGGATGTGTGGATCAGGTGTTTGCTTTGAAGAATGTATGTGAGAAATACTTAGAAAAGCAAATGGATTTGTATGTAGCATTTATGGATCTGGAGAAGGCATATGATAGAGTTGATAGAGATGCTCTGTGGAAGGTATTAAGAATATATGGTGTGGGAGGAAAGTTGTTAGAAGCAGTGAAAAGTTTTTATCGAGGATGTAAGGCATGTGTGCGGGTAGAAAGAGAGGAAAGTGATTGGTTCTCAGTGAATGTAGGTTTGCGGCAGGGGTGTGTGATGTCTCCATGGTTGTTTAATTTGTTTATGGATGGGGTTGTTAGGGAGGTGAATGCAAGAGTTTTGGAAAGAGGGGCAAGTATGAAGTCTGTTGGGGATGAGAGAGCTTGGGAAGTGAGTCAGTTGTTGTTCGCTGATGATACAGCGCTGGTGGCGGATTCATGTGAGAAACTGCAGAAGCTGGTGACTGAGTTTGGAAAAGTGTGTGAAAGAAGAAAGTTAAGAGTAAATGTGAATAAGAGCAAGGTTATTAAGTACAGTAGGGTTGAGGGTCAAGTCAATTGGGAGGTGAGTTTGAATGGAGAAAAACTGGAGGAAGTGAAGTGTTTTAGATATCTGGGAGTGGATCTGGCAGCGGATGGAACCATGGAAGCGGAAGTGGATCATAGGGTGGGGGAGGGGGCGAAAATCCTGGGGGCCTTGAAGAATGTGTGGAAGTCGAGAACATTATCTCGGAAAGCAAAAATGGGTATGTTTGAAGGAATAGTGGTTCCAACAATGTTGTATGGTTGCGAGGCGTGGGCTATGGATAGAGTTGTGCGCAGGAGGATGGATGTGCTTGAAATGAGATGTTTGAGGACAATGTGTGGTGTGAGGTGGTTTGATCGAGTGACTAACGTAAGGGTAAGAGAGATGTGTGGAAATAAAAAGAGCGTGGTTGAGAGAGCAGAAGAGGGTGTTTTGAAGTGGTTTGGGCACATGGAGAGGATGAGTGAGGAAAGATTGACCAAGAGGATATATGTGTCGGAGGTGGAGGGAACAATGAGAAGAGGGAGACCAAATTGGAGGTGGAAAGATGGAGTGAAAAAGATTTTGTGTGATCGGGGCCTGAACATGCAGGAGGGTGAAAGGAGGGCAAGGAATAGAGTGAATTGGAGCGATGTTGTATACCGGGGTTGACGTGCTGTCAGTGGATTGAAGCAAGGCATGTGAAGCGTCTGGGGTAAACCATGGAAAGCTGTGTAGGTATGTATATTTGCGTGTGTGGACGTATGTATATACATGTGTATGGGGGGGGGGGGGCCATTTCTTTCGTCTGTTTCCTTGCGCTACCTCGCAAACGCGGGAGACAGCGACAAAGTATGAAAAAAAAAAAAATAATATATATATATATATATATATATATATATATATTATCCCTGGGGATAGGGGAGAAAGAATACTTCCCACGTATTCCCTGCGTGTCGTAGAAGGCGACTAAAAGGGAAGGGAGCGGGGGGCTGGAAATCCTCCCCTCTCTTTTTTTTTTTTTTTTTTTTTTCCAAAAGAAGGAACAGAGAAGGGGGCCAGGTGAGGGTATTCCCTCAAAGGCCCAGTCCTCTGTTCTTAACGCTACCTCGCTATCGCGGGAAATGGCGAATAGTATGAAAAAAAAAAAAAAAAAAAAATATATATATATATATATATATATATATATATATATATATATATATATATATATATATATATATATATATATATATATATATATGTCTTTTTTATATCCCTGGGGATAGGGGATGAAGAATACTTCCCATTTGTTCCCTGCGTGTCGTAGAAGGCGACTAAAAGGGGAGGGAGCAGGAGGCTGGAAATCCTCCCCTCTCGTTTTTTTTTTTTCTTTTTTTTTATTTTCCAAAAGAAGGAACAGAGGGGGGCCAGGTGAGGATATTCCACAAAGGCCCAGTCCTCTGTTCTTAACGCTACCTCGCTAATGCGGGAAATGGCGGATAGTTTAAAAGAAAGAAAGAAAATATATATGTCTTTTACTAACAAAGTTTTTGAGACCTAAGTTTAAAGTAACAGTCTAAATATGCTACCACATTCTAGCAAATGCAATTGTTGTAACCATTGTTGAACTCCTTATGTGTCATTGTTAAAGTCCAGCGTACTCCATATTCTTTTATTGTTGATACAACCAAAGTTGGTGGATTTATTCATCAGAAGTTTGAAATTTATGCAGAATTAATGAAATATCCCTTTTGGTGATGTCCGATGATAGCACGTTCGTGCAACCAATATATAACAGCTAAAGCTTAGAGTTATTTTATTATATAGCTGTATGTAGTGTGAACAGGCATTCACTGCGAACCTTGAAAATCAGGTTAGATATTTAGATGATGTTAAATTGTTATTTCTCAATTAGACCCAGTAGAGGACATACATACAAACTTTGGTTGTTATGAAATGTATTGACCACAATGTTACTATAACAGCCTCTTTCCCAAGGAAGTAGTTTATATATTTTTTAGCCATGAGAAGACTCCTATACACTGTTTAACTTGTTGAGTGTATTCTGAGTGTATGCTGATTCCAGCTAGTATTGCAATGAGGGGCAGATGACACATATGGGGAGAGGTTATAGACAAAATCAATGGGATAGAGAGAGATTTCAAAGAGAAATAGGAAAATGTGATAGCATACATTTGTATATAAGGTAACTACAGTAATGAAAATAAGAAGTTGGTTATATTATATAGATGATTAGAACACAACACAATTGATAATCAAACATAGGGTACGGAATTAACTGTTGTCCTCACAGTGAAGGTATTTGTAGTTGATTAGTGTTTAATACCAAATATTTACTTCATAAGAAATTTTGACGAAAGTTTTTACTCATAAGTTCCCTGCTGGCACATCTCTAATAGTTGTACATAGCATCAGACTGGATAGAGGTGTATCATCAATTGGAAAATTTTCAAGAAGCTTAGACTTCATAATGCTCAGCTCAAAGTTGTTTTATTACTGTAACATTTGTACTCTATCATCAAACATATTCAACAAACCTTCAAAATACTTACTCCATCTCCTTCTCACATCACCACTACTTGTCATCACCTCCCCATTAGCCCCCTTCACTGAAGTTCCCATTTGCTTCCTTGTCTTACGCACTTTATTTACCTCCTTCCAAAACATCTTTTTATTCTCCTTAGAATCTAATGATACTCTCTCACCCCAACTCTCATTTGCTCTCTTTTTCACCTCTTGCACCTTTCTCTTGACCTCCTGCCTCTTTCTTTTATACATCTCTCACTCATTTGCATTTTTTCCCTGCAAAAATCGTACAAATGCCCCTCTCTTCCCTGTAACTAATAATTTTACTTCTTCATCCCACCACTCACTACCCTTTCTAATCAACCCACCTCCCACGCTTCTCATGCCACAATCATCTTTTGCGCAAGCCATCACTGTTTCCCTAAATACATCCCATCCCTCCCACACTCCCCTTACCTCCATTGTTCTCACCCCTTTCCATTCTGCACTCAGTCTCTCTTGATACTTCTTTAAACAAGTGTCCTTCCCAAGCTCACTTACTCTCACCACTCTCTTCACCCCAACATTCTCTCTTCTCTTCTGAAAAAACCTACAAATCTTCACCTACGCCTCCAAAAGATAATGATCAGACATCCCTCCAGTTGCACCTCTCAGCATATTAACATCCAAAAGTCTCCCTTTCGCGCGTCTATCAATTAACACGTAATCCAATAAATCTCTCTGGCCATCTCTCCTACTTACATACGTATACTTATGTATATCTTGCATTTTAAACTAGGTATTCCCAATCACCAGTCCTTTTCCAGCACATAAATCTACAAGCTCTTCACCATTT
>NC_092242.1:34185359-34241553 GCF_036320965.1 Panulirus ornatus
CTTTCTTTTATTCATCTCCACTCAATTGCATTTTTTCCCTGCAAAAATCGTCCAGATGCCTCTCTCTTCTCTTTCACTAATAATCTTACTTCTTCATCCCACTACTCACTACCCTTTCTAATCAACCCACCTCCCACGCTTCTCATGCCACAAGCATCTTTTGCGCAATCCATCACTGATTCCCTAAATACATCTCATTCCTCCCCCACTCCCCTTACTTCCATTGCTCTCACCTTTTTCCATTCTGTACTCAGTCTCTCCTGGTACTTCCTCACACAAGTCTCCTTCCCAAGCTGACTTACTCTCACCACCCTCTTCACCCCAACATTCACTCTTCTTTTCTTAAAACCCATACAAATCTTCATCTTAGCCTCCATAAGATAATGATCAGATATCCCTCCAGTTGCACCTCTCAGCACATTTACATCCAAAAGTTTGGAAAGGGAGCTGTGGTTTCGGTGCATCATTATATGACAGCTAGAGACTGAGTGTGAACGAATGGGGCCTTTGGTGTCTTTTCCTAGCGCTACCTCGCACACATGAGGGGGGTTGTTATTCCATGTGTGGCGAGGTGGCGATGGGAACAAATAAAGGCAGACAGTATGAATTATGTAACTGTGTATATGTGTATATGTCTGTGTGTGTATATATATGTGTACATTGAGATGTATATCTATGTATATTTGCGTGTGTGAACGAGTATGCATATACATGTGTATGTAGGCGGGTTGGGCCATTTCTTTCGTCTGTTTCCTTGCGCTATCTCGCTAATGCGGGAGACAGCGACAAAGCAAAATGATACAATAATAATAAATACTAAGTATATGGATTTTCTTATTTATTAATTATTATACTTTGTCGCCGTCTCCCGCGCTGGCGAGGCAGTGCAGGGAAACAGACGAAAGAATGGCCCAATCCTCCCTCATACACATGTATATACATACACGTCTACTCACAGTACATATACATACCTATACATCTCAACGTATATATATATATATATATATATATATATATATATATATATATATATATATATATATATATATATATATATATATATATATATATATATATATATATATATATATATATATTCATATATATATATATATATATATATATATATATATATATATATATATATATATATATATATATATATATATATATATATATATATATATATATATATATATATATATATATATATATATATATATATAACTGAAAGTTGATGGAGAGAGTTGGGTGATTATTGGTGCATATGCACCTGGGCATGAGAAAAAAGATCATGAGAGGCAAGTATTTTGGGAGCAGCTGGATGAGTGTGTTAGTGGTTTTGATGCACGAGACCGGGTTATAGTGATGGGTGATTTGAATGCAAAGGTGAGTAATGTGGCAATTGAGGGAATAATTGGTATACATGGGGTGTTTAGTGTTGTAAATGGAAATGGTGAAGAGCTTGTAGATTTATGTGCTGAAAAAGTTCTGGTGATTGGGAATACCTGTTTTAAAAAGCGTGATATACATAAGTATACGTATGTAAGTAGGAGAGATGGCCAGAGAGCGTTATTGGATTACGTGTTAATTGACAGGCGCGCGAAAGAGAGACTTTTGGATGTTAATGTGCTGAGAGGTGCAACTGGAGGGATGTCTGATCATTATCTTGTGGAGGCTAAGGTGAAGATTTGTATGGGTTTTCAGAAAAGAAGAGTGAATGTTGGGGTGAAGAGGGTGGTGAGAGTAAGTGAGCTTGGGAAGGAGACTTGTGTGAGGAAGTACCAGGAGAGACTGAGTACAGAATGGAAAAACGTGAGAACAATGGAAGTAATGGGAGTGGGGGAGGAATGGGATGTATTTAGGAAATCAGTGATGGATTGCGCAAAAGATGCTTGTGGCATGAGAAGCGTGGGAGGTGGGTTGATTAGAAAGGGTAGTGAGTGGTGGATGAAGAAGTAAGATTATTAGTGAAAGAGAAGAGAGATGCATTTGGACGATTTTTGCAGGGAAAAAATGCAATTGAGTGGGAGATGTATAAAAGAAAGAGACAGGAGGTCAAGAGAAAGGTGCAAGATGTGAAAAAAGAGGGCAAATGATAGTCGTGGTGAGAGAGTATCATCAAATTTTAGGGAGAATAAAAAGATGTCTGGAAGGAGGTCAATACTCACCAGAGTCGGACTGGCAAACATCAGTCACCTAGCCACAGACTGGATACACTTCTCTGACTGAGATATAACTATCATTAACCAAGGTCTCACAATTTGTATCGGTATCATCACGATATCATTCTGAATGTTTGTAATATGGTGATGTGTGAAATGAGACTAGATTGCATCTTACGTAATGATGTATCGGTTGTGATCATCGGTGAGGTGTCTTCCTTAGAGAATGTTCTTGTCGCCTGGTAAGTCACTGCTTCAGGAGAATGTCGTTCTGAACCAGTTGCTGTGATCGACAAAGAAGAGTAGACAGGCACCATATGAACTCTCATCCAGCAAGACTTCTATATGGCTCAGCTGTTCAGGGAAAGTCGTTGTCTTGTGCTGGGTCAACAGCTTTGTAAACAAACTGAGGCGTTGATGGTAACCATTCTGATCAATCAGTGGAACTCGCACTGTCACAGCTCGGAATCAAGAGCCATATATCTTAGACAAGCATCTTCCCAGTAGCAGAGTAATGACGGACATTTACAGTCCTTGTTTTTGTGAAAGAGCTTCAAAGAAGTGGTTTTTCTTTTGCTATAAAAGCAGTAACAAGATATATATGCATTACTTTAGTTGCTGACCTCCCACTTATAATTCTAATCATGATTATATTTTGCCTAGAAACAGTATGAGTCGCACAAATCGCCATTATTTTTTCGATTAATTGGCTTCCTGATGAGTGGGACACTTATGTTCCTCGTCTTGATAAGAAAACGGTCGATGTTTCCTCTCCCATTTCTAAGACCTTGGCTGTGTGATCTCTCGATCTACTGAATCTTCAAATAGGGCAGAAGGATTAGTGGGACACAACCTATTACTGTTCTGTCTACTAAAGTTTTGTATACTTAGGTGTCTCTCCATTCGACCTCCTTCTCATCATTAGAACGCATCGAAGAGAGTCAGCCAATGTCTTTGACCTCGTAAATTGGGAGAGTGAAAAACATATGGACTCCCTTCTTCCGCCCTCGATGTTCGTCTTCGGAGACATGCTACCAGACACGCCGGAAAATGTACAAATTGTCTTATTTACTAGCAGTCACTTGGAAGGCCATCCAAAAGAGCTAGCCACTGTTCAGCAAATAAGCTCTACCCTACCAAACGTCCTTCTAGGAAACAATTGACCACTAACGAAAGCTTCAGCCCTTCCCAACTTAGGTTGTGATAACCGCTAAAGATAAACTAAGAGGTAACCCCCCACCCCCCCTTTTCGCTTTACCTTGCCCTTCAACCGTTTCTTCTTAGGTATCAAAGGTCATACATCCTGGGAAACAATGAACCGAAGGGACGTCTCGCTGACATCCAGTGCCCAAGCTTTCCTTCTTATCCATATGAAATACAGTTGATGCCCGACTTACCTCGGTGAAATCAGTAACTGAGGCAGTCATGCAAGTCCAGTTGTAAACAGTCTACCTCAAACCATGAGAATGAAACGAAAAGTATTGGCAAAACGGAAAATCAAAATCGACAGATGCCATCCACGTCTTATACCAGACCCAACATTCAACTAAATGTCTTGTACCTGAAACAATGGCTATACACCCCATGAATATATCAGAAAATTGTTTAACTGTTCAAGCTAACGCAGTTACCAATGGTACAACTGAGTAACAAGAATTTGCACAAAGGAAAACTTGAAAAATGAACAAGTAGATATACTGTTAAGTAAGTGATAGTAGTAATATCAACAAACAAATCTGTATCTACAATGGAACAAAAATCTGAAGAAAAAATATGAAGTCAGTTACAATGATCGGTGCGATACGAAGAATATATTTCACACACACAGTCATCAACCATGTGAGAGGGAAGGTAAACACAACATACAAGGGATGGGCACCGGCGGCTCTTCACATATGCTGGAACCTTTGAACAAGCGCACGGTGACCAAGGCTGTCTGGATGACGTAGCAAGCTCCCATCTGAAAATACGAGAGCTGAATATCGTGACAAAGATACATACATTCTGTATGATATGCATGTATATGACCCTAAATTGCTTTCAGCGACAGGAATTGAAATCAAAAATGTTCACAACGAGCTTAACTCTGGATACCGGCGTCCTGCCCGGTCCTGTCTGGTGCTGCCAGAGAGGCAGGTTGTACACACTGTTTGTCCTGATTTGGAAAATTAATATACATCTTTTTTTTACATCTGATGATGGAACAGGGTGAAAATGGAAAATATTTACGAAATTGAAATTCGAGGGTTCTAACATCAATGGGCGAACAAGTGTTTTTCTTTTACTGGCGTGTGGCTTCCTCGCCAGACGTGTGTCCCTCATTCTAAGTCATCAAACTAATAACTTTGGTCATAAAGCGGGTGTACCAGCCCAGGACCTCCCCACATTTGATGGCCTTTTCTCAAAGGCTGGTGGGCTTACTATGGTATAGAATACAGGACTTTTTAAACGCAGATGTTAACACTGGCCTCCTGTCATGTGGCCTAAAACACTGTCCTTATGTAAAAGCCCTACACTGAAAGTGAGTTTATAAAAACGTACCGCAGTAATATTACTTTAATCTTGTCACCAAAGAAGGAAAATCTTAAGGAGAAAATTTCTGGCCCGCAGGTCTCACGCCACACAACATAATACAGAATCCTCGCCCAGAAAAGTGACAATGAATCTCAGGTGCATTCACAACTTCAGGCAGTGTAGATATTGAAGAATCGCGTTAGATGAGTTGTGCGGTGTAAAGGATAAATCTCAATCATTATTTCTCAACACTGTGTCTGACGACTGTTTTGTTAGGTAGGAACTTGTTGACATCTTATCACTGAAGAGCAGGACCTGTGGACGAGATATAAACGAGACGTTAATGTCGGTAGTCGCCAACAACATTCTGCCACTACAAAATCTCACTCACATTACAACGGACGGGATACCGTCCGTGGGGATCTGTGAAGGGATTGGCAAGGGCTATGTACATCTGGAGTACTTTGCTAAGTTTTGAACGTATCTCTGTATTAGTCATCGAGAGCAACTGGCGTCTCGTCTCTCAGATTAGATCGCGTTATGAAACCGTCTTCAAAATCGTGTTTTACTTTCACGAAAACACCGAATCATAGACAATTCCAAACTATGACAAAAAAAAAAATGTATGACATCCAACTCCCACGTCGATTTACCACTTCAGTACACAATTTGATAGCTTTCGTGAGGTGAAGGTATTTTCCGCTTTACGAGCTGCTGGAACCATTGGAATTCTTTATTGAAAAGAAGAACAGAGCACAACCCGACCTTACAAATCCTGATTGCGTTCTTGATATAGAATTTCTTGCTGATATTATGTCATGTCTGACTGAACTAAACCTTGAATTCAATTTACGGTCTGATTTATAGCAAGGCGTATTTACCTTCGCAGACAAACTGCCATTGCTTCTCAGAGAAAAGTATGAAGGAGAGTTGACACACTTTCCTTCAATATAACAGCTTCAAACCAGACCAAAAGAGGATGCAGCTAAGCCCCACAACAACAAGATAAGCAGGCGAGAGTAAGGAGCTTAAGGAGATTCATGATTAAAGATTCTAAGATCTGCAGTGGTAAAGACCTCAGATCGGATTTGTACCTGACCCTTTTCCTGCTCAAGCTGAGCATCTGAAGACACATTAAATCAATGAGGAAGCAACGTCCGTTTCCCAGACGACAACGACCCTAACTAACATCAGCATGACAACCTTAAAATGAAGCTTGATGTCTGCCTCCGCTTATCTTTGTGAGTCTGTTTTCTCGACACTTAGACACGTGGGATTCAAGCTTCAATCTGTTTTTATAGACAACCTCTTAAAGAGAACTGCTGCGTGTGAGCACAACTTAACACAAACCGACCTTCATGAGAACTGTTGAGGTAAGGACATGCCATTAGTCCCACTATGTAACACGGTTGAGTTTTATCATCATTTAGTACGTATCATAAATGTTTAAACGATACCTTATTCTATTACTGAATGATCTATAAGTAATTCCGTGGCTATTGGACAATATACAGTTGTAATTTCTAGCTCCTTCTCAGGTTTGAGTTGGCCACACCTGTAATACACCATGAATATCTAAAACGCTATACCCACACAATCAAAAGGAAATGTCATAAGGTAAGGCGTTTTGTAGCGGCACTACATGAGTGGAGAAACTCAAAGGAATGTAAAGGAATGCAATGGAAGAAATAAACAAAAGTTCATACGGGTCCTTTCGAGACTGTTCATGTTAATGGAGGAGTTCAGAAACAAAGAGATATGTATGTTAAGATTAAAAAGAGAAATAAAGAATTCGGTGATAAATACTAGTAATCCGTGTGTATAAACAAAGGTCATATCAACAAGAATTCCACTAAAGGAAAAGTGGTACTTACAAGTCTGTATAGAATCTGGCACTTTCCAGATACCCAGAAATTACACCTAGTCAAGGCCCTGATAATACTTGTCCTGTGGTAATACTTGTTCTAAATTATTCACCCACACCAACGTTCCTTGTCTCCACAGGTCGCATAATGAAGTTACTGACGATGCAAAATAAGGTTCTACGATGCGTCACAAATGAGTAATACCCCTACATTGAAAACACCGTAGAAAAGTACGAACGACTAAAGATTAAACCAGTCGGTACATACGTAAGAGAAGCAGCTCAGAAAGTAATAGACTTGAAGACAACGATGATGCAAATTACAAACAAATCCAAGGTCTCGACAACATGGAACACCCTTGGTTCCCTCGAAGCCTCACATCACTCAGGTAGGCTCCAGTCATTCATCGATGGACGCAGTGAATCACTGTATGAAATCACTTTAACTTTTCCTTTTATAAGATAAATGATTCAACTCGTCTAGCCGTCTTGTTTTTCATCCCGGGAATCACCTTTGTAGCTCTCTGCTGTACTTTCTATTCCGTGTTTGCCTATTTTGAAGTAGAATAGCCTAAACTGAACATAGCATTCAGGATGGGGACTCATTAATGAATTGTAAAGAGTGAGGGTTCGTTTCCTTGAAATGAATTTGAATGCCCTGCCTAAAGAGCGTGAACGTTGTTCCCCATGTTTACCGCCTTAACTCACTGCTTGATTGGCTTTAGGTAATCAAAGAGAGAAACAGAAAATACATCCAGAACGAACTACTAAATGAGTATTAGAGGTATGAGAGGATGAGAAATGAACTAAGGGGTGTAAAGCTAAATCATCAGCATAAGAGTGAACAAGGTTAGAAGACAAAAGACTATTTACTGGGAGAAGAGGGGAAAAGGCGACAGAAAAGAGCCTTGAGGGACATCACTGTTGTTAGGATAAGAGGATGAAGTCGCTCCATCAACGACAATTGCAATGGAAATGATGGAGAAGCTTTGCATCAGAGTACAGAGAGAAGCAGAAGACCCAAAGAAGGAAAATTCGAGAACATAGGCTGAGGCCAAGCCATGTCAAGTGCTTTGGAGATGCCAATGGGAGCGACAAAAAAAAAGAAAATAAAACTTACAAAATTTCCAATGAGAGGAGGTCCAGAGGCGAGTTATAGGAGAAAAGATCGCTAGTGGAAATTGTTATGAGAAATATATATTTTTCAGAAAAGTGCGGTAGGATTCAAGACGCTGGATGAAGTGAGATTTATGGTAAGTTACAAAGACTTTAATGATAGCAGACCTGAAAACGATGCAGTGACATCTGGAAAGGTTAGATCGGCCTCCTTTCACAGAGATGGGTTGCACCAAGGAATGTTTACGAGAAGAAAAAGTCTCGGATTTTGAAGAAAGACGAAGTTGGTAATCAAGGTTCAGAACTAGCTTAGAAGTACGCTCCCGTATGGCTCAAGGAGGATTTGCCATCTTTGCCATATGTCTTGCCCACCTGGGGTTGGGAAAGAACTTGAAAGTATGTGCACATGGAAAATATAGTTAATGATATAGACTTAATGGGAGAATCAGGAGACGGAGGATTAGGAGCAAGTTCATCCAAAGTTGAATTGGAAGAAAATAAGGTGCCAAAAAGAGCAGCTTCATAAGTTCGAAAGTAAGCAACGGATTGATCAGGATGGAAGAGGGGAGGAAAAGTTCAATTACAGAAATTACAGGAAATGCTTTAGTTTATGGGTCAGAGAAAATTGTAAGTAAAAGTCAAGTGAAAAACACTTTCTTTTTATGAGGGTGTGCTTGACTTTACGAACAACATCTTCGAAAATATTCCACACAGGATGAAAACAGACTGGGATTCAGAAGAAGAGAGCTTCATTGTCTGATACTCTGTTCCTGATGCCACAGGCATCAGAGCAGGGGCGATCAAATCGTAATCTAGTGGAAAAAAATGGATGAGGTACTCCATTCCAGCCAAGGTAACCTTCTTTATAAAGTTAGCTCGGTATGAGACCAGCACAGCCGTCCAAAGGAAATTCAACAATGACGTCATGTAGGGAAGAAAGCTGAGCTCTCTTAAAGTGCCAGAGTTGGCGTCTCGAGGGGTGTAGGAGAGAGAGTGAGTTGCCTAATTAGGAGCAATGAAAATATGGGTGTGGTCGGAAGGCCCTAAAGTAAATGAATAGGGTACATATGGTAGGAGGGCTCAGAGGTAAAACTACGTCGAGATTGTTGAGGGAGTGGTAATGACGGTCAGGAACTTATCTTTTCCAGACTGATAAGGAGGGAAAGGAATGGCTTCCGTTACAGTGGGTTCATCCTTGGTAGAGCCTGGCAAATCTTTGTCCTGTGTATTGATATCCCAAATAGAGGATTTCAGCTCGTGGATGTTAAGAGAGCAATGCCTCGTAGCAGGATATCAAACACTCGAGTTGTACATCGGTAGAGGAACCTGAGAATACAGTCAAAACATAAAGCAAAGTTATGGAAGGAAGAAAATATTGACCCAGATGGATTCAAAGTTGAGAGACTTAGGATCCACGAGGAGAGCAATGGGAGTTTGGATATACAATAGGCACAAACACCTTCCCTGCAGTGGAAACGAAGATTGAGAGTACCCCTTAAACAGTCCAGCGCTAGAAATTTAGGGATCTCAAGAGTGAGGCATAAAAAAAGATCTCATAAATTGATAGGAATTATCAAGAAAAGTAAAGAAAAACTAGACAACTTATTCTTATCTTGGCATTACAGAGACTGCGGAGTTGGCGCCCCGACCAACAATATGCTCAAGTCACGTCACTCGCACCACTTTCTGTTTTTTCTTAATATTAAATCATTTGTGTCTCCATCATCAGCTAGATCATACAATCCTCAGCCAGCCACTACATCACATAGCTCCTTTGTGGCTGCTGGAAGCTCAAGAGTACGCTATTGTGACGTCTGTTTCTTTTTCTGCCAAGATCTGGAACTCTTAACCTTATCTCCTAGCAACTGCTACTCCCTCCTTTTTTATCTAGAAATCAGTCTCTCTACCTTCTTGGAAACACCCAAATGAAAAATCTGTTTCTTTATTTGTTTGCTTTATTTTATTGTGCATTCAAAGTCTGGCATCAATTAAAGCTTCTGTTTGATTCTTTTTGTCTATTCGAGATATATCAGCCTCTTCTTCCGTACTTATCAACTATCGTGTTCTTGAGATTCCATAATGTTACCTTTCATTCTTCATCAGAAATTGGTTTCTTCAACGAGTGACTGATGACTCCTTTCCTTGAATACAAATTCGTTCCACGTAGTCTTTATCAACTTATGTCTCGTTCCATAAATACCATTTTTATATGCTCAGAGTATCTCAGTGAAGTAGATATAACCTAAAGAAGGTTTCGTCTTTTAGAATACAATTTCTTCTTGTTTCTCTTCTTTATAATTTCTCATGATTGTTATCTCTTTCGACGGCTCCGTGATTCCAACGCTTTACACACTATTGTACACAATATCACCACACAATCTCATTTATCTTTGATACTCTTCATCACACTATATCAGTAACTCTGATATGAAAGATTGTTTCGTTCGTGTATGGAGCACTGCTCCTGTATCTGGGGCTGGTCTAAATCACTTACTTCTGAATAGTCAGTTCTAAAGCAGTCTAACAATACGATCTGAAAATTTGTCTCAGTCTTTTTATGAACACTATTTTGATGTGTCCTCCTAAGAGCAGAGTATGTACGTACCTACACTATTAGCCACATCATACAATCCTCATCTAGCCACTACGTCATGTAATCCCTCCGTGGCTGCTGGAAGATCAAGAATGATCTGTTGTGACGAGTTTCTTTTCTTATTACGTTATGGAACTCTGCACCTCTTTCCCCAGCAATTATACTTCCTCCTTTCTAAATAAATAAAGATAATAATAAATAGATAAAGATGATAAAAATAAATAAAGATAATTCGCCCTTTTCTAGCATATGGCCAGCTCATCATTGCTTCTCCCTTAGGTACGTGAGCGCCTTCTCATTCCTTACGTCAACCTTTCTTAAGCTTTTCCAGACCCTGTTTACGTCCTGTCTGGGTTTCATCATCTGATGTTTTCCTTGCTGAGTCTGACAGTCTGAAACTTTACCTCTCCATGATGGCAGTTCAGCACTATAGTTGATTCGTCAGAGAAAGAAAATGTTTGTCATACAGATTCCTCTGAAGTGAGACCGTCCTTACATCTGTTTCATATTGGAATTTCCCTAAATGTGTCTCACGCGTTAGAATGTCCTTACAACCAATTTTCTGTGCTGGTCAAGCTAATCAAGTTGGATTACATGGTTCAGTACTTGCCTCAGATAGGCTCTCGTCGGTGGTTCCTGGACAAATAGATGTATTTTCCCAATCCTGTGACTCCTGGAACACAGATGTTGCTCTCTCCTGTTTATGCAGACAGCGCACCATCATCTTTCGTTACTGAGGACTAATATCCTTAACATTTCAAATTCGCTCTTAGATTTAAGTATTTTCTTCATACATAACGTAATGACGGTTATTCAAATGACAATACAGAATACAGAATGGTAATACAGAATACAGAATACAGAATGGTAATACAGAATACAGAATACAGAATGGTAATAATTACATAGGTATTTAGCATGTGCATAGACAATTACAGTCCAGGAATATCACTGGAAGAAAAGATTTATTTCCAATATGAATAAAAACTTAGTATTATTCTAATGTCTTTATTGCGGGAACAACGAAGCACATGATAAAATTCCTTTTTGAAAAATGTATTGCATAGCTGTTTGTCACGTGGTGGACTCGTAATGAAAAGATTATTCTTTATTCTGTATGGAAATTTAGTGCTAACTAAACTTCTTAAATAACTTCTAGAAGGATGCAAGATGAGGATAATACCAGCATTAGTATTCCCAGCAAATGGATGATCCAAAGACAGTATGATATATTACAGGAAAGACAAACTTGATAATCTTATATATCAATGAAAATGAAGAAGACATTCTTAAGGAGCCATATGGCGATATCTTTTTCTCTCTTCCCAAATAACTAACACTATAGCTCGTCATCAGGTCTTCCACCGCTAACACCAGAGTCCTTACATAGGAGGTGAAGTCGAACGGCCAAGTTTGTGATACTAGGGACTTGTCCACGACCTCCCTTCATGCCACGAGACAGAATGACTAACATTCATTATCCTGCCAGTTGGTAATTCCTGTGTGTATGTTATGCAGGTAGAGCATATATACCTCCACTTCCGTTCATTTGGTTCAGGTACGTATAGAGGCTCCAGGATTGAAATACTAAGCTTTTTCTTCAATATCCCATTCATCCTGCTGAAAATTCCAGATGCTAATATTTTAATAAGGTTTTCTATTCAATTTTTAGAAAGAACAGGATATATATTTGAAGATAATATATCTAAGTTGAACGACATTGCTGTCAGATTGCAGGATTAGATATTAAGGATTAAAAGTTAGGAACCGCATTGCTATACTTAGCAGGAAAAAGTTCAGAGCCCCGCGACAAGGCCATGTATTTGGATGAATTTAAAGGAAACTGAAATTCTTCTTCTTTAGAATTAACCATTAAGGACGGATGCTCTACCACACATTCGCTGGTATATAGTGAATACTGAAATATTTGGGCATAGGGGACGGTAACATTACATCTGTCCTATAAAAAGTTGGTCCTATCACCTGCCTACAGACACGCCGAAGAAGTGGTCAGACGCACGATGACTAACCACTATAAGCGGTTGCCAATAATTCATCCATTCCTGGGAAGGATAGATATTGCTGGTTGCCGGATTTTCTATCTATCTATTTATCTATTTACTTATCTTTTATCTATTTATCATTTCTTTTTTGGGAGGAGGGGAAATATTACCCAGAGCTATTTTCATTTTATCTATACTTGTTCAAAGTTTCCTCTATAAGCAAGGCAACGACGTAACAGTGGAAATGTCTCATTTTCTCACATCCACTCTCTAGCTGCCATGTATTTTGCCCCGAATCCGGAGCCCTCTGTCCACAACTAAGTCCTATAGACCCCTCCATGACTACTTCAAATGCCTCAGTTCAACCCACTGATGGCATATTGCTCCCATTATATCACATCGTAACCATTCGCTCAGTTCTTTGCAAGCCTTACATCCTCTTCAATCTTCAGGCACAAAACACTCAAAGAATCTGTCACTCCATCCCTTCATCTCCAAATTTCTAAACCATTTCAATAATAACGGAATAAGAATAAAGAAAACTGTAGGCCCTGATAAGTTTTATCCGAGAACAATGAAAGAGGCGACAAATGAGATAGTTGAAAGCCCTTGACTGCCCTTTTCTGTAAGTCACTTGATAAGTGAAAAGTTCCAGATCAAAGGAAGTTTGCCAATGTAACACCGATATTCATAAAAGGTAATAAGTCTCTGCTAGGAAACCATCGTCCTATTAGCTTAACGTTTGTAGTTAGAAAAGGTATGGAAACCATCATTCGAGATATAACTGAAAACGATTTAAAGAGCCACCAATTGAAAAAAAGAAATTTAGCATGGTTGTCGACGCAATCACTCACTTCTGATAAATCTGTTTATTTACTTTATGATATAAGCAACATGTATGAAAAAATAAAGCAGTTGATGTTATTTCGCTAAATTTTCAAAAAGTTTTCGATAAGATTCCGCATCAAAGATTACCAGCAAAAATTAAGTTGTATGGCAGTGAACGGGTTGTACTTCAGTTGAAATTATAGAGAAGCCTTTGAATGGTCAACCGTAGCATATGGAGTGCCATAAAGATCAGTCTTGATACCAATTCTCTTTCTCATATATTAATGATACTAATAATGGGCTGCATTGCAAGCTATCATAATTCGTCTATGAAAAAAGATGGAAATAAATCTACAAATAAGCTTGAATGCCCACAGCTTCAATATACACTAATATACACAGCTGATGAACTGGCTCAGAGGTGGCAAATGAATTCTAGTCATCAATATATGCAAAGTTATACATATCGGTATCAAACATGAAAAGTCAAACTGCAGTATGAATTCTTTTAAACTGCTAAAAGTAAATGAGGAAAAAGACTTCGGCGTAATGATCTCTGGTCACCTAAAACCAACCAAGTAAGCGGCGCAAAGAGGCAGGGCAAAGACCGAAGAGAATTCTTGGATTCATAGTTCCTGGGAAATCTTCCTTACTCCACAGTTCATTGATTCGTCCTCTACGGCTCAGATTGAGGTGTCTGAATGTGTGTGGATGTAACCAAAATGAGAAAAAAGGAAAGATAGGTAGCATGTTTGAGGAGAGGAATCTGGATGTCTTGGCTCTAAATGAAACAAAGCTCAAGGGTAAAGGGGAGGAGTGGTTTGGGAACGTTTCGGGAGTAAAGTCAGGGGTTGGTGAGAGGACAAGACCAAAGGAAGGAGTAGCTCTACTCCTGAAACAGGAGTTGTGGGAGTATGTTATAGAGTAAGAAAGTAAACCCTAGATTAATATGGGTAAAACTGAAAGTGGATGGAGAGAGATGGGTGATTATTGGTGCCTCTGCACTTGGGCATGAGAAGAAAGATCATGAGAGGAAAGTGTTTTGGGAGCAGCTGAGTGAGTATGTTAGCAGTTTTGATGCACGAGACAAGATTAGAGTGATGGATGATTTGAGTGCAAAAGTGAGTAATGTGGCAGTTGAGGGAATATTGGTGTACATAGGGTCTTCAGCGTTGTAAATGGAAATGGTGAAGAGCTTGTAAATTTGTGTGCTGAAAAAAGACTGGTGATTGGGAATACCTGGTTTAATAAGAGAAATATACATAAATATATGTTTATAAACAGGAGAGATGGCCAGAGAGCGTTATTAGATTACGTGTTTATTGATAAGCGCGTGAAATTGAGACTTTTGGATGTTTATGTGCTGAGAGGTGCAACTGAAGGGATGTCTGATCATTATCTTGTGTATACGAAGGTGAAGATTTGTAGCGGTTTTTAAAGAAGAATTTAGAGGTGAAGAGAGTGGTGAGAGTAAGTGAGCTTGGGAAGGAGACTTGTGTGAGGAAGTACCACGAGAGACTGAGTGCAGAATGAAAAAGGTGAGAGCAAAGGACGTAAGGGGAATGGGGGGAGGAATGGGATGTATTTAGGGAAGCATTGATGGCTTGCGCAAAAGATGTTTGTGGCATGAGAAGCGTTGGAGGTGGGCAAATTAGAAAAGGTAATGAGTGGTGGGATAAAGAATTAAGAGTATTAGTGACAGAGAAGAGAGAAGCGTTTGGAGGATTTTTGCAGGGAAACAGTGCAAATGATTGGGAGATGTATAAAAGAAAGAGGCAGGACGTCAAGAGAAAGGTGTAAACGGTGAAAAAGAGGGAAATGAGAGTTGGGGTGAGAGAGTATCATTAAATTTTAGAGAGGATAAAAAGATATTTTGGAAGGAGGTAATTAAAGTGCGTAAGACAAGAGAACCTGTGGGAACATCGGTGAAAGGGGCTAATGGGAGGTAATAACAAGTAGTGGTGATGTAAGAAGGAGATTGAGTGAGTATTTTGAAGGTTTGTGTTAGATGATAGATTGGCAGGTATAGGGTGTTCTAGTCGAGGTGGTGTGAAAAGTGGAGTCAGGGAGAGTGATTTGGTAAACAGAGAAGAGGTAGTGAAAGCTTTGCGGAAGGCAAAGCCGGCAAGACGGCAGGTTTGGATGGTATTGCAGTGGAATTTATTAAAAAAGGGGGTAACTATGTTGTTGATTGGTTGGTGAGGATATTCAATGTATGTATAGTTCATGGTGAAGTGCCTGAGGATTAGCGAAATGCATGCATAGTGCTATTGTACAAAAGGAAAGATGATAAAGGTGAGCGTTCAGATTACAGAGGTATGAGTTCATTGAGTATTCCTGGGAAATTATATCGGATGGTATTGATTGAGAGGGTGAAGGCATGCATCAGATTTTGGAAGAGCAGTGTGGTTTCAAAAGTGGTAGAGGATGTGTCGATCAGGTGTATACTTTGAAGAATGTATGTGAGAAATACCTAGAAAAAATGGATTTGCATGTAGCATTTATAAATCTGGAGTAGGCATATGATAGAGTTGATAGAGATGCTCTGTGGAAAGTAATAAGAATATATGGTGTGGGAGGGAAGTTGCTGGACGAAGTGAAAATTTTGTATCGAGTATGTAAGGCATGTGTACGAGTACGAAGAGAGGAAAGTGATTGGTTCTCAGTGAATGTCGGTTTGTGGTAGGGGTGGGCGATGTCCCAATGGTTGTTTAATTTGTTTACGAATGGGGTTGTTAGGGAGGTGAATGCAAGAGTTTTGGAGAGAGGGGCAAGTATGCAGTCTGTTGTAGATGAGAGGGCTTGGGAAGTGAGTCAGTTGTTGTTCGCTGATGATACAGCGCTGTTGGCTGATTCGTGTGAGAAATTGCAGAAGATGGTGACTGAGTTTCGTAAAGTGTGTGAAAGAAAGCTGAGAGTTAATGTTAATATGAGGAAGGTTATTAGGTACAATAGGAGTGAGGGACAAGTCAATTGGGAGGTAAGTTTAAAAGGAGAATAACTGTAGGAAGTGAAGTGTTTTAGATATCTGGGAGTGGATTTGGCAGCAGATGCAACCATGGAAGCAGAAGTGAGTAACAGGGTGGTGGAGAGGGCGAAAGTTCTTGGAGCGTTGAAAAATGTGTGGACGGCGAGAACGTTATCTCGGCAAGCAAAAATGGGTATGTTTGAAGGAATAGTGGTGCCAAGAATGTTATATGGTTGCGAGGCGTGGGCTATAGATTGGGTTGTACGGAGGAGGGTGGATGTGTTGGAAATGAGAGTTTGGAAAGTAATGAAAGAGTAAGAGAGATGAGTGGTAATAAAAAGAGTGCGGTTGAGAGAGCAGAAGAGGGTGTATTGAAATGGTTTGGTCATATGGGAGAATAAGTGAGGAAAGATTGACAAAGAGGATATATGTGTCAGAGGTGGAGGGAACGACGAGAAATGGGAGACGATATTTTTAGGTTGAAGGATGGAGTGAAAAATTATTTTTAGCGAACGGTGCCAGAACATGCAGGATGGTGAAAGGCGTGCAAGGAATAGAGTGAATTGGAACGATGTGGTATACCGGCGTAGACGTGCTGTCAATGGATTGTACCAGGGCATGTGAGGTGTCTTGGGGTAAACTATGGAAAATTTTGTGGGGCCTGGATGTGGAAAGGGAGCTGCGGTTTCGGTGCTTTATACATGACAGCTGGAGACTGAGTGTAAAAGAAGTTGGCCTTTGTTTTCTTTTCCTAGCACTACCTCGCGCGCATGCGGGGGGAGGGGGTTGTCATTTCATATGTGGTGGGGTGGCGACGGGAATGAATAAAGTCAGCAAGTATGAATTATGTACATATGTACGTATGTATTTGTCTGCATAGGTATGCATATGTGCGTGTGTGGACGTGTATGTATCATGCGTATGTGGGTGGGTTGGACCATTCTTCGCCTGTTTCCTTGCGCTTCCTGGCTAACGCAGGAGACAGCCATAAATCATAATGTATGATAGAATAAATGAAATATATATATATATATATATATATATATATATATATATATATATATATATATATATATATATATATATATATTTTTTTTTTTTTTTTTTTTTTATACTTTGTCGCTGTCTCCCGCGTTTGCGAGGTAGCGCAAGGAAACAGACGAAAGAAATGGCCCAACCCCCCCCATACACATGTATATACATACGTCCACACACGCAAATATACATACCTACACAGCTTTCCATGGTTTACCCCAGACGCTTCACATGCCTTGATTCAATCCACTGACAGCACGTCAGCCCCGGTATACCACATCGCTCCAATTCACTCTATTCCTTGCCCTCCTTTCACCCTCCTGCATGTTCAGGCCCCGATCACACAAAATCTTTTTCACTCCATCTTTCCACCTCCAATTTGGTCTCCCTCTTCTCCTTGTTCCCTCCACCTCCGACACATATATCCTCTTGGTCAATCTTTCCTCACTCATCCTCTCCATGTGCCCAAACCACTTCAAAACACCCTCTTCTGCTCTCTCAACCACGCTCTTTTTATTTCCACACATCTCTCTTACCCTTACGTTACTCACTCGATCAAACCACCTCACACCACACATTGTCCTCAAACATCTCATTTCCAGCACATCCATCCTCCTGCGCACAACTCTATCCATAGCCCACGCCTCGCAACCATACAACATTGTTGGAACCACTATTCCTTCAAACATACCCATTTTTGCTTTCCGAGATAATGTTCTCGACTTCCACACATTCTTCAAGGCCCCCAGAATTTTCGCCCCCTCCCCCACCCTATGATCCACTTCCGCTTCCATGGTTCCATCCGCTGCCAGATCCACTCCCAGATATCTAAAACACTTAACTTCCTCCAGTTTTTCTCCATTCAAACTCACCTCCCAATTGACTTGACCCTCAACCCTACTGTACCTAATAACCTTGCTCTTATTCACATTTACTCTTAACTTTCTTCTTCCACACACTTTACCAAACTCAGTCACCAGCTTCTGCAGTTTCACACATGAATCAGCCACCAGCGCTGTATCATCAGCGAACAACAACTGACTCACTTCCCAAGCTCTCTCATCCCCAACAGACTTCATACTTGCCCCTCTTTCCAAAACTCTTGCATTTACCTCCCTAACAACCCCATCCATAAACAAATTAAACAACCATGGAGACATCACACACCCCTGCCGCAAACCTACATTCACTGAGAACCAATCACTTTCCTCTCTTCCTACACGTACACATGCCTTACATCCTCGATAAAAACTTTTCACTGCTTCTAACAACTTTCCTCCCACACCATATATTCTTAATACCTTCCACAGAGCATCTCTATCAACTCTATCATATGCCTTCTCCAGATCCATAAATGCTACATACAAATCCATTTGCGTTTCTAAGTATTTCTCACATACATTCTTCAAAGCAAACACCTGATCCACACATCCTCTACCACTTCTGAAACCACACTGCTCTTCCCCAATCTGATGCTCTGTACATGCCTTCACCCTCTCAATGAATACCCTCCCATATAATTTACCAGGAATACTCAACAAACTTATACCTCTGTAATTTGAGCACTCACTCTTATCCCCTTTGCCTTTGTACAATGGCACTATGCACGCATTCCGCCAATCCTCAGGCACCTCACCATGAGTCATACATACATTAAATAACCTTACCAACCAGTCAACAATACAGTCACCCCCTTTTTTAATAAATTCCACTGCAATACCATCCAAACCTGCTGCCTTGCTGGCTTTCATCTTCCGCAAAGCTTTCACTACCTCTTCTCTGTTTACCAAATCATTTTCCCTAACCCTCTCACTTTGCACACCACCTCGACCAAAACACCCTATATCTGCCACTCTATCATCAAACACATTCAACAAACCTTCGAAATACTCACTCCATCTCCTTCTCACATCACCACTACTTGTTATCACCTCCCCATTTGCGCCCTTCACTGAAGTTCCCATTTGCTCCCTTGTCTTACGCACTTTATTTACCTCCTTCCAGAACATCTTTTTATTCTCCCTAAAATTTAATGATACTCTCTCACCCCATCTCTCATTTGCCCTTTTTTTCACCTCTTGCACCTTTCTCTTGACCTCCTGTCTCTTTCTTTTATACATCTCCCACTCAATTGCATTTTTTCCCTGCAAAAATCGTCCAAATGCCTCTCTCTTCTCTTTCACTAATACTCTTACTTCTTCATCCCACCACTCACTACCCTTTCTAATCAACCCACCTCCCACTCTTCTCATGCCACAAGCATCTTTTGCGCAATCCATCACTGATTCCCTAAATACATCCCATTCCTCCCCCACTCCCCTTACTTCCATTGTTCTCACCTTTTTCCATTCTGTACTCAGTCTCTCCTGGTACTTCCTCACACAGGTCTCCTTCTCAAGCTCACTTACTCTCACCACCCTCTTCACCCCAACATTCACTCTTCTTTTCTGAAAACCCATACAAATCTTCACCTTAGCCTCCACAAGATAATGATCAGACATCCCTCCAGTTGCACCTCTCAGCACATTAACATCCAAAAGTCTCTCTTTCGCACGCCTGTCAATTAACACGTAATCCAATAACGCTCTCTGGCCATCTCTCCTACTTACATAAGTATACTTATGTATATCTCGCTTTTTAAACCAGGTATTCCCAATCATCAGTCCTTTTTCAGCACATAAATCTACAAGCTCTTCACCATTTCCATTTACAACACTGAACACCCCATGTATACCAATTATTCCCTCAACTGCCACATTACTCACCTTTGCATTCAAATCACCCATCACTATATATATATATATATTTGCAAGACATAGTTATGTATTTTTATCACATATATTATTGGTGTTTTGACAAGAAAATAGTGAAATTGGAGAAAAATGTAGCTAAGACATTGAAGCTTATTGATACAGTGGTTAAATTGATGAGAACTGCTATTGGCGTTTGTGTAAATAAATTATACATTTCCTTTTTCCATAGGCAGAGGTTGAACCATTATGTGACATTCATTTTTTTCATTCATTTCAAGCTAGAAGTTTCAGTTTTCTAAATTGTTTCTTACATTTTTCATATGTATATATATGTATATGTGTGTGTGTGTGTATATGTGCGTATGTATGTGTATGTGTGTTCATGTGTATATGTATATATATATATATATATATATTATCCCTGGGGATAGGGGTGAAAGAATACTTCCCACGTATTCCTCGCGTGTCGTAGAAAGCGACTAGAGGGGACGGGAGCGGAGGGCCAGAAATCCTCCCCTCTTCTGCTCTCTCAACCACGCTCTTTTTATTTCCACACATCTCTCTTACCCTTACGTTACTCACTCGATCAAACCACCTCACACCACACATTGTCCTCAAACATCTCATTTCCAGCACATCCATCCTCCTGCGCACAACTCTATCCATAGCCCACGCCTCGCAACCATACAACATTGTTGGAACCACTATTCCTTCAAACATACCCATTTTTGCTTTCCGAGATAATGTTCTCGACTTCCACACATTCTTCAAGGCCCCCAGAATTTTCGCGCCCTCCCCCACCCTATGATCCACTTCCGCTTCCATGGTTCCATCCGCTGCCAGATCCACTCCCAGATATCTAAAACACTTCACTTCCTCCAGTTTTTCTCCATTCAAACTCACCTCCCAATTGACTTGACCCTCAACCCTACTGTACCTAATAACCTTGCTCTTATTCACATTTACTCTTAACTTTCTTCTTCCACACAATTTACCAAACTCAGTCACCAGCTTCTGCAGTTTCTCACATGAATCAGCCACCAGCGCTGTATCATCAGCGAACAACAACTGACTCACTTCCCAAGCTCTCTCATCCCCAACAGACTTCATACTTGCCCCTCTTTCCAAAACTCTTGCATTTACCTCCCTAACAACCCCATCCATAAACAAATTAAACAACCATGGAGACATCACACACCCCTGCCGCAAACCTACATTCACTGAGAACCAATCACTTTCCTCTCTTGCTACACGTACACATGCCTTACATTCTCGATAAAAACTTTTCACTGCTTCTAACAACTTTCCTCCCACACCATATATTCTTAATACCTTCCACAGAGCATCTCTATCAACTCTATCATATATATATATATATATATATATATATATATATATATATATATATATATATATATATATATATATATATATATATATATACACGAACAAAGTGCATATGAACGCGCACCTTCATAGAACATACAAACCTCCATCGGCCAGGATCGAACCGGGGACCCTTGTGCAACAGGCGGGACCGCTACTGCTAGGTTATGATCGCCCATAATAGGGAAATGACTATTCGAAAACTATGTACTCGAATACCCATCGTCTCACGTTGGTAAGGAACGGGTCTACACCGATCATTTTCCATCAGGCTCACATTGCCAGCAGATAGCATTTTAAGGAACCTAATGATAGCGCTACAGCCTGTTGCAAAGGGTTTTCCCGTTTTCATCCTGGCTGTTGGAAGTTTTTATGTTCTATGAAAGTGCGCGTTCATATGCACATGTTCGTATTCATATACCTCCGCGTCGTACAGTTAGTTTCGGTAAAATGCTATCTGCTGGCAGTGTGAGCCTGATTGGAAATGACCGGTGTAGACCCCTTTCCTCACCAAAGTGAGACAAAGGTATTCGAGTCCATAGTATTCGAATAGTCATTTCCCTCCTATGGCCGATCATAGCCTAGCAGTAGCGCTTCCGCCTGTTGCACAGGGGTCCCCGGTTCGATTCTGGCTGTTGGAGGTTTGTATGTTCTGCGAAAGTGCGCGTTCATATGCACTTTGTTCGTACACACACACACACACACACATATATATATATATATATCATTTATCATATCATGAATTATGATTTATGGCTGTCTCCCGCGTTAGCGAGGCAGCGGAAGGAAACAGCTGCTCCCAAAACACTTGCCTCTCATGATCTTTCTTCTCATGCTCGGGTGCATATGTTCCAATAATCACCCATCTCTCTCCATCCACTTTCAGTTTTACCCATATCAGTCTAGAGTTTACTTTCTTACACTCTATCCCATACTCCCGCCACTCCTGTTTCAGGAGTAGTGCTACTCCTTCACTTGCTCTTGTCCTCTCACTAACTCTTGACTTTACTACTAAGACATTCCCAAACCACTCTTCCCCTTTACCCATGAGCTTAGTTTCACTCAGAGCCAAAACATACAGGTTCCTTTCCTCAAACATACTACCTATCTCTCCTTTTTTCTCATCTTGATTGCATCCACACACATTTAGACACCTCAATCTCAGCCTTCGAGGAGGATGAGCACTCCCCGCGTGACTCCCTCTGTTTCCCCTTTTAGAAAGTTAAAATACAAGGAGGGAAGAGTTTCCAGCCCCCCGCTCCCGTCCCCTTTAGTCGCCTTCTACGACACGTGAGGAATGAGTGGGAAGTATTCTTTCTCCCCTATCCCAAGAGATATATATGTATATATACATATATATATATATGCATACATATATATATATATATATATATATATATATATATATATATATATATATATATATATATATATATATATATATATATATATATTTTTTTTTTTTTTTTTATTTGCTTCGCTTTGTCGCTGTCGCTAGCGAGGTAGCGCAAGAAAATAGACGAAAGAAATGGCCCAACCCACTCACATACACATGCATATACATACACGTCCACACACGCAAATATGCATAGCTATACATCTCAATGTACACATATATATATACACACACAGACAGATACATATATACACATGTACATAATTCATACTGTCTGCCTTTACTCATTCCCATCGCCACCTCACCACAAATGGAATAACAACCCCCCTCCCCTCTCCTGTGTGCGAGGTAGCGCTAGGAAAAGTCTCAGTCTCTAGCTGTCATGTAATAATGCCCGAAACCACAGCTCCCTTTCCACATCCAGGCCCCACAGAACATTCCATGGTTTACCCCAAACGCTTCATATGCCCTGGGTCAATCCATTGACAGCACATCGACCCCGGTATACCACATCGTTCCAATTCACTTTATTCCTTGCACGCCTGTCACCCTCCTGCATGTTCAGGCCCCGATCACTCAAAATCTTTTTCACTCCATCTTTCCACCTCCAATTTGTTCTCCCACATCTCCTCGTTCCCTCCACCTCCGACACATATATTCTCTTGGTCAATCTTTCCTCACTCATTCTCTCCATGTGACCAAACCATTTCAAAACAACCTCTTCTGCTCTCTCAGCCATATTCTTTTTATTTTCACACATCTCTCTCACCCATACATTACTTACTCGATCAAACCACCTCACACAACATATTGTCCTCAAACATCTCATTTCCAGCACATCCACCCTCCTGCGCACAACTTTATCCATAGCCCACGCCTCGCAACCATACAACATTGTTGGAACCACCATTCCTTCAAACATACCCATTTTTGCTTTCCGAGATAATGTTCTCGACTTCCAAACATTCTTCAAGGCTCCCAGAATTCTCACCCCCTCCCCCACCTTATGATTCACTTCCACTTCCATGTTTCCATCCGCTGCCAGATCCACTCCCAGATATCTAAAACACTTTACTTCCTCCAGTTTTTCTCCATCCAAACTTACCTCCCAATTGACTTGACCCTCAACCCTACTGTACCTAGTAACCTTGCTCTTATTCACATTTGCTCTTAACTTTCTTCTTTCACACACTTTACCAAACTCAGTCACCAGCTTATGCAGTTTTTCACATGAATCAGCCATCAGCGCTGTGTCATCAGCGAACAACAACTGACTCACTTCCCAAGCTCTCTCATTCACAAAAGTCTGCATACTTGCCACTCTTTCCAAAACTCTTGCACTCACCTCCCGAACAACCCCATCCATAAACAAATTAAACAACCATGGAGACATCACACACCCCTGCCGCAAACCTACATTCACTGAGAACCAATCACTTTTCTCTCTTCATACACGTTCACATTCCTTACATCCTCGATAAAAGCTTTTCACTGCTTCCAACAACTTGCCTCCCACGCCATATATTCTTAATACCTTCCACAGAGCATCTCTGTCAACTCTATCATATGCCTTCTCCAGATCCATAAATGCTACATACAAATCCATTTGCTTTTCTAAGTATTTCTCACATACATTCTTCAAAACAAACACCTGATCCACACATCTCTACCACTTCTGAAACCACACTACTCTTCACCAATCTGATGCTCTGTACATGCCTTCACCCTCTCAATCAATACCCTCCCATATAATTTCCCAGGAATACTCAACAAACTTATACCTCTGTAATTTGAGCACTCACTCTTATCCCCTTTGCCTTTGCACAATGGCACTATGCAAGCATTCCGCCAATCCTCAGGCACCTCACCATGAATCTTATATACATCAAATATCCTTACCAAACAGTCAACAATACAGTCACCCCCTTTTTTAATAAATTCCACTGCAATACCATCCAAACCTTCTGCCTTGCCGGCTTTCATATTCCGCAAACCTTTTACTACCTCTTGTCTGTGTACCAAATCATTTTTAGTAACCCTCTCACTGTGCACACCACCTCGACCAAAACACCCTATATCTGCCACTCTATCATCAAACACATTCAACAAACCTTCAAAATACTCACTCCATCTCCTTCTCACATCACCATTACTTCTTATCACCTCCCCATTAGCCCACTTCACTGAAGTTCCCATTTGCTCCCTTGTCTTACGCACTTTATTTACCTCCTTCCAAAACGTCTTTTTATTCTCCCTAAAATTTCAAGATACTCATTCACCCCAACTCTCATTTGCCCTCTTTTTCACCTCTTGCACCTTTCTCTTGACCTCCTGCCTCTTTTTTTATACATCTCCCACTCATTTGCATTTTTTCCCTAAAAAAATCGTCCAAATGCCTGTCTCTTCTCTTTCATTAATTATCTTACTTCTTCATCCCACCACTCGCTACCCTTTCTAATCAACCCACCTCCCACGCTTCTCATGCCACAAGTATCTTTTGCGCAAGCCATCAATGCTTCCCTAAATACATCCCATCCCTCCCCCACTCCCCTTACCTCCTTTGTTCTCACCTTTTTCCTTTCTGTACTCAGTCTCTTCTGGTACTTCCTCACACAAGTCTCCTTCCCAAGCTCACTTACTCTCACCACTCTCTTCACCCCAACATTCTCTCTTCTTTTCTGAAAACCCATACAAATCTTCACCTTCGCCTCCACAAGATGGTGATCCGATATCCCTCCAGTTGCACCTCTCAGCACTTTAACATCCAAAAGTCTCGCTTTCGCGTGCCTATCAATTGACAAGTAATCCAATAACGCTCTCTGGCCATGTCTCCTACTTAGATACGTATACTTATGTATATCTCGCTTTTTAAACCAGGTATTCCCAATCACCATTCCTTTCTCAGCACACAAATCCACAAGCTCTTCACCATTTCCATTCACAACACTGAACACCCCATTTGTACCAATTATTCCCTCAACTGCCACATTACTCACCTTTGCATTCAAATCACGCATCACTATAACCCGGTCTTGTGCATCAAAACCACTAACACACTCATTCAGCTGCTCCCAAAACACTTGCCTCTCATGATCTTTCTTCTCATGCCCAGGTGCATATACACGAATATTCACTCATCTCTCTCCATCAACTTTCAGTTTTACCAATATCAATATAGAGTTTCAGGAGTAGTGCTACTCTTCCCTTGCTCTTGTCCTCTCACTAACCCCTGACTTTACTCCTAAGACAGTCCACATACACATGTATATACATGTACGTCCACACACGCACATATACTTACCTATACATTTCAACGTATACATACATATACATTTACACACATATACATGTATACACATGTACATAATTCATACATGCAGCCTTTATTCATTCTCGTTGCCACCCCGCCAACCTTGAAATGACAGCCCCCTTCCCCCGTACGTGCGCGAGGTAGCGCTAGGAAAAGACAACATTCGTTCTCACTCAATCTCTATCTCTCAAGTATGATGCACCGAAACTAAAGTTCCCTTTCCACATCCAAGCCCCACAGAATTTTCCATGGTTTACCCCAGACGCTTCGCATGTCCTAGTTCAATCCATTGACAGCAGGTCGACCCCGGTATACCACATTGTTCCAATTCCCTCTATTCCTTGCACGCCTTTCACCATACTGCATGTTCAGGCCCCGATCGCTCAAAATCTTTTTCAGTCCATTTTTCCACCTCCAATTTGGTCTCATACTTCTTTTTGTTCCCTCCACCTCTGTTATATGTATATATATATATATATATATATATATATATATATATATATATATATATATATATATATATATATATATATATATATATATATATATATATATATATATATATATATATATATATATGTATATATATATATGTATATATATATATATATATATATATATATATATATATATATATATATATATATATATATATATATATATATATATATATATATATATATATATATATATATATATATATATCCTCTTCCTTAATTTTTCCTCACTCATTCTCTCCATGTGACCAAATCATTTTAATACACCCTCTTCACCTCTCCCAACCACACTCTTTTTATTACCACTCATCTCTCTCACCCTTTCATTACTTACTCGATCAAACAACCTCACACCACATATTGTCCTCAAACATCGTATTTCCAACACATCCACTCTCCTCCGTAAAACCCTATATATAGCCCACGTCTCGCAACCATATAACATTGTTGGAACCACTGTTCCTTAAAAATATCCATTCCTGCTTTCCGAGATAATAGGGAAGAAAGAATACTTCCCACGTATTCCATGCTTGTCGTAGAAGGCGACTAAATGGGGAGGGAGCGGGGGGCTGGAGATCCTCCCCTCTCTTTTTTTTCTTTTTTTTAATTTTCCAAAAGAAAGAACAGAGAAGGGGGCCAGGTGAGGATATTCCCTCAAAGGCCCAGTCCTCTGTTCTTAACGCTACCTTGCTAGCGCGGGGAATGGCGAATAGTATGAAAGAAAAAAAAAAGAAAAAAAAAAAATATATATATATATATATATATATATATATATATATATATATATATATATATATATATATATATATATTTATCTATTTTTTATTTATTTATTACACTTTGTCGTTGTTTTCCGCGTTAACGAGGCAGCGCAAGGAAACAGACGAAAGAATGGCACAACCCACCCACATACACATGTATATACATACACCTCCACACATGCACATATACATACCTATACATCTCAACGTATACATATATATATACACGCACAGACATATACATATATACACATGTACAAGATTCATAGTCTGCCCTTATTCATTCCTGTCGCCACCCCGCCACACATGATATAACAACCCTCTCTCCCAGCATGTGCGCGAGGTAGTCTCTAGCTGTCATGTATAATGCACCGAAACCACAGCTCCCTTTCCACATCCAAGCCCCACAGAACTCTCCATGGTCTACCCCAGACGCTTTACATGCCCTGGTTCAATCCATTGACAGCACGTCGACCCCGGTATACCATATCGTTCCAATTCACCCTATTCCTTGCACGCCTTTCACCCTCCTGCATGCTCATCCCACGATCGCTCAAAACCTTTTTCACTTCGTCCTTCCACTTCCAATTTGGTCTCCCACTTCTCGTTCACTCTACCTCTGACACATTTATCCTCTTTGGTGATCTTTCTTCACTCATTCTCTCTTTGTGTCCAAATCATTTCAATAAAACCTCTTCTGCTCTCTCAACCACCACGTTCTTTTTATTATCACACATCTCTCTTACCCTTTCATTACTTACTCAATCATTCAGCCTCACACCACGTATTGTCCTCAAACATCTCATCCACCCTTCTCCGAACAACCCTATCTATCGCCCATGCCTCACAACCATATAACATTGTTTGAGCCACTATTTCTTTATACATATTCAATTTTGCTTTCCGATATAACGTTCTCGCCTTCCACATTTTCCTCAACGCTCCCAAAACCTTTGTCCCCTCCCCCACCCTGTGGTTCCCACTTCCATGGTTCCATCCGCCTCCAAATCCACTCCCAGATATCTAAAACACTTTACTTTCTCCAGTTCAAAGTTACCTCCAAATTTACTTGTCCTTCAACCTTATTGAACCTAATAACCTTACTCTTATTCACATATACTCTCAGCTTCCTTGTTTCACAGACTTTACAAAACTCAGTCACCAGCTTTTGCAGTTTCTCACCCGAATCAGCCACCAGCGCTGAATCATCAGCGAACAACAACTGACTCACATCCTAAGCCCTCTCATCCACAACAGACTGCATACTATCCCCTCTCCAAAACTCTTGCATTCACCTCCCTAACAGCCCCATCAATAAACAAATTAAACAACCATGGAGACATCATGCACCCCTGTCGCAAACCGATATTCACTGGGAAACAATCACTTTCCTCTCTTCCTACTAGTACACCTGCCTTACATCCTTGATAAAACTTTTCACTGTTTCTATGAACTTACTTCCCACACCATATACTCTTCATACCTTCCACAGAGCATCTCTATGAACTCTATCATGTGCCTTCTCCAGATTCATAACCGTACCCTACAAATCCATCTTTTTTCTAAGTCTTCTCACATACATTCTTCAAAGCAAACACCTGACACACACATCCTCTATCACTTCGGAAACCACACTGCTCTTCCCCAGTCTGATGCTCTGTACATGCCTTGACGCTCTCAAGCAATACTTTCCCATATAATCTCCCTAGAATACTCAACAAACTTATACCTCAGTAATTTGAACACCTTTATCCATTTTGCCTTTGTACAATGGCACCATAGATATATTCCGCCAATCCTCAGGCACTTCACCATTAGCCATACATACAGTGAATATCCTCACCAACCAGTCAACAACACAGTCACCACCTTTTCTATTAAATTTCACTGCAATACCATCCAAATCCGCCGCCTTGCCGGCTTTCGTCTTCCGCAAAGCTTTCCCTACCTCTTCTCTGTTTACCAAATCATTCTCCCTAACCCTCTTACTTCGCAAACCACATCGACCAAAACACCCTATATCTGCCACTCTATCATCAAACACATTCAACTAACCTTCAAAATGCTCACTCCATTCCTTCTCACATCACCACTACTTGTTCTTACTACCCCATTAGCCCCCTTCACCGATGTTCCGATTTGTTCTCTTGTCTTACGCACTTTATTTCCCTCTTTCGAAAACATTTTTTTATTCTCCCTAAAAACTAATGATACTCTCTTACCCCAACTCTCATTTGCCTTCTTTTTCACCTCTTGCACCATTCTTTTGACCTCCTGCCTCTTTCTTTTATACATCACCCAGTCATTTGCACTATTTCACCCCAACATTCTCCCTTCTGAAAACCTCTACAAATCTTCACATTCGCCTCCACAAGATAATGATCAGACATACCTCCAGTTGCCTTTCTCATCACATTGATATACAAAAGTCTTTCGTTCACGAGCCTATGAATTAACACATAATCGAATAACGCTCTCTGGCACTTTTTCCTACTTACATACGTATACTTATGTATATATCTCTTTTTAAACCGGGCATTTGCAATCACCAGTCCTTTTTCTGCACACAAATCTACAAGCTCTTCACCCTTTCCATTTACAACACTAAACACCCCATGTACACCAATTATTCCCTCAACTGCCACATTACACACCTTTGTATTCAAATCATCCATCACTATAACCCAGCCTAGTGCATCAAAACTGCTAACATACTCACTCAGCTGCTCCCAAAACACCTGCATCTCATGATCTTTCTTTTCATGTCCGGGTGCATAGGCACCAATAATCACTCTTCTCTCTCTATCTACTTTCAGTTTCACCTGTATCAATCCAGAGTTTGCTTTCTTACACTTTATCACATACTCCCACAACTCCTGTTATATGTATATAGTGTTATAGATATGGGTGATGTTCAGAGGGAAGACACGAGAGAGGCTCGTGTTTGTTTGGGGGGAGTGATTTCTTATTGGCAAATTTCTGTGGACTTGAATTATAACAGAGTTGGTAGGCCGACTGTTTATTACTTTGTGGGTCATTTCATAGTGTATGCGTTTTGCCAGTGTTGTATTTGTTGTGGGTGGGAGGATCCAAGTGTAGAGATTACTGAAGTGTGAATCAGGAATAAGCTTTTTATATCTACTTTGGGGTTCCTGGTTAGTTATATATTGGTTTGGATGTGAAGGTTTAATGTTACTGCACACCTGGTAACATGTAAAAAATATCGATGGGAATTAAGGTTTAAGGTGAGGATGATGGGAGGTTAGAGGAAAGGAAAATGAAAAAAAATAAGCTGGAGAAAACTAGAATCAATATATTATAAAAATATTTATAATATAAGAAGTATGAGGCATGGAATGTAACGAAGAGATACAATAGAGAGCATGAGGTATAACACATAATGGAGAAAAGAAAAGAAAGTCTAGGCCTTGAAATATAATGAACAGAAGGAGGGAAAAGTATGAAGCATAAAACACAGGAGCGAACGAGGGGAAAATATGAATTAAGAATTATGATGAAAGACATAGAGGAATAGATTGGCGTATAGTATGATGGAGGGAAAGGGTTAAGTATGAGGAATGAGATGTAAAGGAGAGAAGGAGGATGAGAGGCAGGATGCTTCTGGGTGGCAGAGGGGAGAGGGAGAGATAATATGCAAGGAATTGATCGTAACTGATAAAATGGGACTGGCTAATATGGAGTCATATATCATAAGGAGAGATAGAGGGTAGACGCACTGAACGTCAGGTGTAAAGGAAGGAGGAAGGATAGAATAAGAGATGTGCAGGATAAAGTAAATGAGTAAATGAGGAGAGGGACAGACATATACAGAAGGGAGCCTGCAAAGAATTTTTCTGTGTGAAATATATAGGAATGGATGGAAGGATATGGGTCTCGTTATATACAATGAGGGGATGTTGAATATATGGAGCACTAGAAGAGATAAATAGAAGAAGGAAAGAAACAGGAACATTGTTGATATATTTATGAAACAGGTATGGTGAATGAAACACGAATTACAATGATGTAGAGGAAATCGAAAATATGGTACTGAAGGGAACTGAGTGAGAAGGGAGGAAGTATGAGGCGTGAGACAAGAGGGACAGAGGGAAGGATGCTATAAATGATTCATACCAATTTACAAATTAAGGTGTGTCTGTTACGTATCTAGTTTCTGCTCTACCTAATGCTACCAGAACAGCTGACTGAAAAGGATGTTTTTTTTATAAACAGAATAGGTCTGCACGATGGACTCAGAGGATACATTGCTGATTATATCTTGTTGTTTTTGGTTTAATTTTGTCTTTGACAGGTTGTCCACTAAAAGGCTCAGCAAACTACTCACAGCAGTAATGGTAATGGCAATGTTGGTGAACCCTAACGATGATGACCAGTAATGTACTGGTGAACATCTGAGTCTATGAACCAATGAGAGTCAGCTGTTAAGGTCAGTTGGAGTCTGCATGGAGCATAATACAGACAGGGGTGAGGCATTACAGGTGTATGGGACGTAAGAATTAAGGGAGGAGAGGAAGTATAAAATAAGAGACATTCATTGCAAGTGATTAACTAAGAGGGGATGGAGGATAAGATGTACGGGACACGCCAAATGAAGTAGTGACCCATAATGACATTGATGGTGAGGGACGTAATACGGAACGTAATGTACAGAGGAAGGGGAGAGGGAAGACGTAAGAACCCTTAGACATAAAGAGGAGGGAGGTATGGCACTTGATATCAAAGGTAATTAGTAAAGAAGATTAGGCTGTGGCAGGTGAAAGAGGGAGGGAGGAGGTACAGGGTGTGCAATATAGAGGAGGACATAGGCGGTCTATGATATACAAGAAGAGCGAAATAGGTCAAAATTAGCGAAGCTTGAATGTTAAAGAGAGAAGGAAGGACACTAGTATGGAATATAAAGAAGGGTGGTAAGGCTGAAGGACTAAGTGTGAGAGAGATAAAACGGAGAAAGATAAAAACAAGTTTACGGGGCGTAAGATACGAGGCAGATGTATGGGGCGTCAGACCATCATTAAACCGCAGTCTGTAAATTAAGATATACAGAAGGCAGACAGGTGAGGTGGGAGGTGCGATGAAGAGAAATGCTGGAGCGTGAAGAGTAAGGCAGATGAAGGGAGAGAAACTGAGGTACATCACGATAAATACAATTGAAAGGAACATTAGGGATGAGGAATGAAGCATTAGATGTCAAGGATAAATGACGGGAGGAAAAGGTACGAGGTGTGAGTTACAGAATACCTGGGATGGATGGATAGAGGAAGCACAGGACATCGCAGAGAAAAGATTTACAGAAGGACGTATGGGCAGCCAGCCGCAGCCAACCCAGGTGTTCATCCTCCCTCGGAGCTGGACGGTAAATGATTACCTGGCTTAGAGTGGTTTACAGGTGTCACCACACGTCGCCTGCTTCAGGGTGGCTATATCATTAAAATCATGGTGACATCAAAGAATTTTTCAGTTCAAAAGAAATCACATATACTGTTACTGGAAGTAGTGCAGCCTTGGGCTCCAATACCATTTAGAAAGATCATGGGTAAGAGGATATGTATATATAGCGGATAAGAAGCAGATATAAGTGCGGCATTCAATGCCCATTACCGTCTCAGTTACCATTTGAAAGATGCAGATGGCACAAAAACTATGTGGCAGGACATATGACATGAGAAGGGGGATGACGAGGTATGAAGGGTAAGGTGTAGGGGAGGAAGGGCGAATTATGTACGAGGTACAAGTGAAGGGAAGAAGGAGAATATAAGGATCAGGAAACCTATAAATGGGAGGAGGTGTCGTGGATGAGCCATTAGTGAAGGATGGATGAGGAATTCCTGAGGCAAGAACATTAAGTGAGGAAGGGAAAGGCCTGTGTGAGTGTGAGCCATACAACAGCAAAGGATTTAGGAAGCACAGTGTAAGGTATAACTGACAGAATTGATGAGTGGGAGAGATAAGACGTGAGGTCCGGGGAAGCTTGGGGGAGATAAAACATGAGACGTGACCTGTGAGGGAGATAGAGAGAGGAAGGGAAGTTATGTGAGGCCACTTGCTGCAGTTGTCCTCACGGCTCTGTGAGTCTGGTGTTAGTTCCTTCGTTCAGCTGAAGTAGCCTAAAGCACACTAGGTGTATAGAGGAGTGCCTCTTATAATATTCTTTTCAGCAGTAGTCTAATAATCATAGTAGCCTAATAATCATAAAATTCACCTACTCTCTCTCTCTCTCTCTCTCTCTCTCTCTCTCTCTCTCTCTCTCTCTCTCTCTCTCTCTCTCTCTCTCTCTCTCTCTCTCTCTCTCTCTCTCTCTCTCTCTCGGCCGAGCCAGACAGGTGCAGCCAACATGTCGACACCCGAGCCACCAGGAAGCGGCGTAACTGGACCTGTGATGGCCACTATAACATAAGTGGCTTCTTAGGGAGATATTACCTTGCAGGGAGAGAGCAATTATGAGCTCTGCAATTAACGAGGAAAGGGAAGGCCTGAGCAATAACGTAAACGAACGAGGGAAGCAGATATTTTGCTGTGTGGAAAAGAAGAAATTGGCTGTTTGGGGTAGGAACCTGATGAAGATGGAGGAATTTTGATGAAAATATGATGAATGAGGAAGTAGATGAGTATAAAGAAGGGAAAGTAAAGGAGACAAGACGACTTGCGTATTCGAGGGACCTGATATATAATGGGAATTGTCCAGTGTGTCCTCCGGTAAATAAGACTACTTAATGCTACTGGGTTTATGGTACAGGGAAGGAGACAGAAACACAATTTTATATCGAGTTGTCCCACGTGTTGAGTAAGATGTGTCACCGGTGGATGAAAGATGGTAAGGTTGAATCTATGGAACATTAACCCTGGCGTGGGCCGCCACGTAAGAGATAAAAAAGAGGATCCTGCTTCACTGAATCAGGCGGCCACCTTCACCGATGGTTTCGCTCTAACGGAGTCAATGTGGGAGGTCTTTAAGCACTAAAGAAAAGAACCATTATGAGTAGGGTAGGCAACGCGACGCTCATCACACACTCCTACCTTGAACTTTCATACTGAAATGTGGTTACGAGAAGATCATAAGGTACTGTGGACACTTGGTCTGGGAGGAAAGAGACTCCTTGTGCTGGGGTGGCAGACAGCTTGGAGGGTTGAGGATTGATTGACGAACTTGTACAGGGATTAAGACTGATTAGCCGTAGCCCCATAAGGATGAGTTATGTGTTAGTGAAGAAGACGTTGATCTACAGTTAGTTTTGTTGACTTTGGTTCGTCTGGTTATCGTGATATTATCGGTCAGTTGCCTTGTGCTAAAGACATGTAGATAGAAGCAGACTATGATCTGGTAAAATGAAGGGTAAGGCAATCACGGGGGTGAGATCCTTAGGTTAGCACACTACGTATTGAGTGGACATCTGGGGGAAGATGAGACTTATGAAAAAGTGCTACCACATTTCTGTTAGCCGAGTTTGAAATGGGATGTGGCTGAATACTGTTCAACCTGGCATGAATGTCAGTTGATGGTTGGGTTCGAACCTAACCAAGTCATCCCGCCGGCAGTTTTTCTTCCAGATCCTACGGCAGTAGGACTCATCCTTAAGCTCGCCGTGACGACCAATGTTTTCTGTGAAGTATATTATCACTAGATCCCTGACACCATACCCTTCTGTTGCATCACCAGTAGGAGTGTGGTGCGTGTCATGAAGTTCCTCACACAGTTTGGTATTTCACACACTGTGCAGGCTAACCCTGTCGACTAACTTTACGTTGGGACGTTTTTAGCCATTATGTTCGAGTTACTTGGCGAGGACCTGCAACCTTGAATATGGTGACACTAAAAAGATCATTTATCCAAACCTTTTAAGGTAAGTAACGAAGATGTTGCCTCGGACAAGAAAGAGATTGGGACGAAGGTGTCCCCTGTATGCTGTTCATCATTTATGAAAGCCCACAACTGTCCTAGGCTTTAACCCGTTTCAAATATTGTTCGGGCATGAGGTAAAAGGTCACTTTAATTCACATAAGATCATGAAGGAGGCTTGGCTCAGTAAGCTCGTCAAGGTGTCGTTGTCTGTGTATGTGAACAGGTTTTGGGCCCGTCTACTGAGGGCCACGGAGTTAGCCAGGGAAAACCTTGCTACAGTCCTATGTCAAAAGAGGTGTATGATATTGATGCTCAAGTGAAAATGTTTAAAACTGGAGATAAAGGACTAACTCTGATTCTTATGCATTACAACCCATTAAAGTTGGGTACAACGCTCAGTTTAGGATCAAAAGAACGGTTGAACCAATGAATCATGTCACAGGCACCCTTGGTAGGCTATGACGGGAATGTGCATGTGAACCTATTAAACCTTTATCACAGCAGGGAGGGTGAGAGGTATGAGTTTGTTGAGTATTCCTGGGAAATTATATGAGAGGGTATTGTTTGAGAGGGTGAAAACATGTACAGAGCATCAGAGCATCAGTGTGGTTTCAGAAGTAGTAGAGGATGTGTGGATCAAGTTTTTGCTTTGAAGAATGTATGTGAGAAATACTTAGAAAAGCAAATGGATTTGTATGTAGCATTTATGAATCTAGAGAATGCATATGACAGAATTGATAGAGATACTCTGTGAAAGGTATTAAGAATATATGGTGTGGGAGGCAAGTTGCTGGAAGCAGTGAAAAAGTTTTTATCGAGGATGTAAGGCATATGTACGAGTAGGAACAGAGGAAAGGGTTTGGTTCTCAGTGAATGTCGGTTTTTTGCAGGAGTGCGTGATGTTTCTATAGTTGCTTAATTTGCTTATGGATGGGGTTGTTAGGGATTTGAATGCAAGATTTTTGGAGAGAGGGGCAAGTATGCAGTCTGTGGTGGATGAGAGGGTTTGGGAAGTGAGTCAGTTATTGTTCGCTGATGATACAGAGCTGGTGGTTGATTCGGGTGAGAAATTGCAGAAGCTGGTGACTGAGTTTGATAAAGTGTGTGAGAGAAGAAAGCTTAGTGTAAATGTGAATAAGAGCAAGGTTATTAGGTACAGTAGGGTTGAGGGTCAGTCAATTGAGAGGTAAGTATGAATGGAGAAAAACTGGAGGATGTGAAGTGTTTTAGATATCTGTGAGTGGATTTGGCTGTGGATGGAGCCATAGAAGAGGAAGTGAGTCACAGGGTGGGGGAAGGTGGCGGAAGTTCTGGGAGCGTTGAAAAATGAGTTGAAGGCGAAAACATTATCTCGGAAAGCAAAAATGGGTATGTTTGAAGGAACAGTGGTTCCAAGAATGCTATATGCTTGCGATGCGTGGGTTATAGATAGAATTCTGCGGAGGAGGATAGATGTGCTGGAAATGAGATGTTTGAGGACAATATATGGTGTGAGGTGGTGTGATCGACTAAGTAATGAAAGGGTAAGAGAGATGTGTGGTAAGAAAAAGAGTGTAGTTGAGAGAGCAGAAGAGGGTGTTTTGAAATGGTTTGGCTACATGGAGAGAAAGAGTAAGGAAAGATTGATCAAGAGGATATATGTGTCACAGATGGAGGACATGAGAAGTGGGAGACCGAATTGGAAGTGGAAGATGGAGTGAAAAAGATTTTGAGTGATCAAGGCCTGAACATGCAGGAGGGTGAAAGGCGTGCAAGGAAATAAAGTGAATTGGAACTATGTGGTATACCGGGGTTGACGTGCTGTCATTGGACTGAACCAGGGCATATGAAGCGTCTGGGGTAAACCATGGAACGTTTTGTGGGGCCTGGATGTGGAAAGGGAGCTGTGGTTTCGGCGCATTGTACATGGCAGCTAGAGACTAAGTGTGAACGAATGTGGCCTTTGTTTTCTTTTCCTACCGCTAACTCGTGCGCGTGCTGGGGGATGGGGTTGTCATTTCATGTGTGGCGGGGTGGCAACGGGAATGAATAAAGGCAGCAAGTATGAATTATGCATAGGTATGTATACATTATGTATATATAAATAAATTAAGTATATATATATTATGTATATCTATATATATTCTACATATATATATTTGTTTTTTTTTTTTTTTGCTTTGTCGCTGTCTCCCGCGTTTGCGAGGTAGCGCAAGGAAACAGACGAAAGAAATGGCCCAACCCACCCCCATACACATGTATATACATACGTCCACACACGCAAATATACATACCTACACAGCTTTCCATGGTTTACCCCAGACGCTCCACATGCCCCGTTTCAATCCACTGACAGCACGTCAACCCCGGTATACCACATCACTCCAATTCACTCTATTCCTTGCCCTCCTTTCACCCTCCTGCATGTTCAGGCCCCGATCACACAAAATCTTTTTCACTCCATCTTTCCACCTCCAATTTGGTCTCCCTCTTCTCCTCGTTCCCTCCACCTCCGACACATATATCCTCTTGGTCAATCTTTCCTCACTCATTCTCTCCATGTGCCCAAACCATTTCAAAACACCCTCTTCTGCTCTCTCAACCACGCTCTTTTTATTTCCACACATCTCTCTTACCCTTACGTTACTTACTCGATCAAACCACCTCTCACCACACATTGTCCTCAAACATCTCATTTCCAGCACATCCATCCTCCTGCGCACAACTCTATCCATAGCCCACGCCTAGCAACCATACAACATTGTTGGAACCACTATTCCTTCAAACATACCCATTTTTGCTTTCCGAGATAATGTTCTCGACTTCCACACATTCTTCAAGGCTCCCAGAATTTTCGCCCCCTCCCCCACCCTATGATCCACTTCCGCTTCCATGGTTCCATCAGCTGCCAGATCCACTTCCAGATATCTAAAACACTTCACTTCCTCCAGTTTTTCTCCATTCAAACTCACCTCCCAATTGACTTGACCCTCAACCCTACTGTACCTAATAACCTTGCTCTTATTCACATTTACTCTTAACTTTCTTCTTTCACACACTTTACCAAACTCAGTCACCAGCTTCTGCAGTTTCTCACATGAATCAGCCACCAGCGCTGTATCATCTACGAACAACAACTGACTCACTTCCCAAGCTCTCCCATCCCCAACAGACTTCATACTTGCCCCTCTTTCCAAAACTCTTGCATTCACCTCCCTAACAACCCCATCCATAAACAAATTAAACAACCATATATATATATATATATATATATATATATATATATATATATATATTTTTTTTTTTATACTTTGTCGCTGTCTCCCGCGTTTGCGAGGTAGCGCAAGGAAACAGACGAAAGAAATGGCCCAACCCCCCCCCCCCACATACACATGTATATACATACGTCCACACACGCAAATATACATACCTACACAGCTTTCCATGGTTTACCCCAGACGCTTCACATGCCTTGATTCAATCCACTGACAGCACGTCAACCCCGGTATACCACATCGCTCCAATTCACTCTATTCCTTGCCCTCCTTTCACCCTCCTGCATGTTCAGGCCCCGATCACACAAAATCTTTTTCACTCCATCTTTCCACCTCCAATTTGGTCTCCCTCTTCTCCTTGTTCCCTCCACCTCCGACACATATATCCGCTTGGTCAATCTTTCCTCACTCATCCTCTCCATGTGCCCAAACCACTTCAAAACACCCTCTTCTGCTCTCTCAACCACGCTCTTTTTATTTCCACACATCTCTCTTACCCTTACGTTACTCACTCGATCAAACCACCTCACACCACACATTGTCCTCAAACATCTCATTTCCAGCACATCCATCCTCCTGCGCACAACTCTATCCATAGCCCACGCCTCGCAACCATACAACATTGTTGGAACCACTATTCCTTCAAACATACCCATTTTTGCTTTCCGAGATAATGTTCTCGACTTCCACACATTCTTCAAGGCCCCCAGAATTTTCGCCCCCTCCCCCACCCTATGATCCACTTCCGCTTCCATGGTTCCATCCGCTGCCAGATCCACTCCCAGACATCTAAAACACTTCACTTCCTCCAGTTTTTCTCCATTCAAACTCACCTCCCAATTGACTTGACCCTCAACCCTACTGTACCTAATAACCTTGCTCTTATTCACATTTACTCTTAACTTTCTTCTTCCACACACTTTACCAAACTCAGTCACCAGCTTCTGCAGTTTCTCACATGAATCAGCCACCAGCGCTGATATATATATACACATATATATATATATATATATATTCATATATATATATATATATATATATATATATATATATATATATATATATATATATATATATATATATATATATATATATATATATTCTATATATATATATATATATATATAGAACATACAAAGCTCCAACAGCCAGGATCGAACCTGGGACCCCTTGTGCAAGAGGCAGGCATGCTAACCGCTAAGCTAAGGGACTGTATAATAGAAAACAACTATTCGAAATACGAAGTACTCGAATACCCTTCGTCTCACAATGGTGAGCAACGGGGTCTATCGGTTGTTTCCGAACAGAACACATAGCCAGCTGATAGCGTTTTACCGAACCTGACTGTACAACGCGGAGTTATATGAATACGAATAAAGTGTATATGAACGCGCACCTTCATAGAACAAACAAAGCTCCAACAGCCAGGATCGAACCTGGGACCCCTTTTGCAAGAGGCAGGCATGCTAACCGCTAGGCTAAGGGACTGTATAATAGGATAAAACTATTCGAAATACTAAGTGCTCGAATACCCTTCGTCTCACAATGGTGAGCAACGGGGTCTATCGGTTGTTTCCGAACAGAACACATAGCCAGCTGATAGCGTTTTACCGAACCTGACTGTACAACGCGGAGTTATATGAATACGAATAAAGTGTATATGAACGCACACTTTCATAGAACATACAAAGCTCTATCAGCCAGGATCGAACCTGGGACCCCTTGTGCAAGAGGCAGGCATGCTAACCGCTTGGCTAAGGGACTGTATAATAGGAAACAATTATTCGAAATACTAGTTACTCGAATACCCTTCGTCTCACAATGGTGAGCAACGGGGTCTACACGTTGTTTCCGAACAGAACACATAGCCAGCTGATAGAGTTTTACCGAACCTGACTGTACAACGCGGAGTTATATGAATACGAATAAAGTGTATATGAACGCGCACCTTCATAGAACATACAAAGCTCCAACAGCCAGGATCGAACCTGGGACCCCTCGTGCAAGAGGCAGCCATGCTAACCGCTAGGCTAAGGGACTTTATAATAGGAAACAACTATTCGAAATACTAAGTACTCGAATACCCTTCGTCTCACAATGGTGAACAACGGGGTCTATCGGTTCTTTCCGAACAGAACACATAGCCAGCTGATAGCGTTTTACCGAACCTGACTGTACAACGCAGAGTTATATGAATACGAATAAAGTGTATTTGAACGCGCACCTTCATAGAACATACAAAGCTCCAACAGCGGTTAGCATGCCTGCCTCTTGCACAAGGGGTCCCATGTTCGATCCTAGCTGTTGGAGCTTTGTATGTTCTATGAAGGTGCGCGTTCATATACACTTTATTCGTATATATATATATATATACGATATAGGGTGTTTGGGTCGAGTTGGTGTGCAAAGTGAGAGGGTTGGGGAAAATGATTTGGTAAACAGAGAAGAGGTAGTAAAAGCTTTGCGGAAGATGAAAGCCGGCAAGGCAGCAGGTTTGGATGGTATTGCAGTGGAATTTATAAAAAAAGGGGGTGACTGTATTGTTGACTGGTTGGTAAGGTTATTTAATGTATGTATGACTCATGGTGAGGTGCCTGAGGATTGGCGGAATGCGTGCATAGTGCCATTGTACAAAGGCAAAGGGGATAAGAGTGAGTGCTCAAATTACAGAGGTATAAGTTTGTTGAGTATTCCTGGTAAATTATATGGGAGGGTATTGATTGAGAGGGTGAAGGCATGTACAGAGCATCAGATTGGGGAAGAGCAGTGTGGTTTCAGAAGTGGTAGAGGATGTGTGGATCAGGTGTTTGCTTTGAAGAATGTATGTGAGAAATACTTAGAAAAGCAAATGGATTTGTATGTAGCATTTATGGATCTGGAGAAGGCATATGATAGAGTTGATAGAGATGCTCTGTGGAAGGTATTAAGAATATATGGTGTGGGAGGCAAGTTGTTAGAAGCAGTGAAAAGTTTTTATCGAGGATGTAAGGCATGTGTACGTGTAGGAAGAGAGGAAAGTGATTGGTTCTCATTGAATGTAGGTTTGCGGCAGGGGTGTGTGATGTCTCCAAGGTTGTTTAATTTGTTTATGGATGGGGTTGTTAGGGAGGTAAATGCAAGAGTTTTGGAAAGAGGGGCAAGTATGAAGTCTGTTGGGGATGAGAGAGCTTGGGAAGTGAGTCAGTTGTTGTTCGCTGATGATACAGCGCTGGTGGCGGATTCATGTGAGAAACTGCAGAAGCTGGTGACGGAGTTTGGTAAAGTGTGTGGAAGAAGAAAGTTAAGAGTAAATGTGAATAAGAGCAAGGTTATTAGGTACAGTAGGGTTGAGGGTCAAGTCAATTGGGAGGTGAGTTTGAATTGAGAAAAACTGGAGGAAGTGAAGTGTTTTAGATATCTGGGAGTGGATCTGTCAGCGGATGGAACCATGGAAGCGGAAGTGGATCATAGGGTGGGGGAGGGGGCGAAAATTTTGGGAGCCTTGAAAAATGTGTGGAAGTCGAGAACATTATCCCGGAAAGCAAAAATGGGTATGTTTGAAGGAATAGTGGTTCCAACAATGTTGTATGGTTGCGAGGCGTGGGCTATGGATAGAGTTGTGCGCAGGAGGATGGATGTGCTGGAAATGAGATGTTTGAGGACAATGTGTGGTGTGAGGTGGTTTGATCGAGTAAGTAACGTAAGGGTAAGAGAGATGTGTGGAAATAAAAAGAGCGTGGTTGAGAGAGCAGAAGAGGGTGTTTTGAAGTGGTTTGGGCACATGGAGAGAATGAGTGAGGAAAGATTGACCAAGAAGATATATGTGTCGGAGGTGGAGGGAACGAGGAGAAGAGGGAGACCAAATTGGAGGTGGAAAGATGGAGTGAAAAGGATTTTGTGTGATCGGGGCCTGAACATGCAGGAGGGTGAAAGGAGGGCAAGGAATAGAGTGAATTGGAGCGATGTGGTATACAGGGGTTGACGTGCTGTCAGTGGATTGAATCAAGTCATGTGAAGCGTCCGGGGTAAACCATGGAAAGCTGTGTAGGTATGTATATTTGCGTGTGTGGACGTGTGTATGTACATGTGCATGGGGGGGGGGTCGGGCCATTTCTTTCGTCTGTTTCCTTGCGCTACCTCGCAAACGCGGGAGACAGCGACGAGGTATAAAAAAAAAAAAAATATATATATATATATCCCTGGGGATAGGGGATTAAGAATACTTCCCACGTATTCCCTGCATGTCGTAGAAGGCGACTAAAAGGGGAGGGAGCGGGGGGCTGGAAATCCTCCCCTCTCGGTTTTTTCTTTTTTCAATTTTCCAAAAGAAGGAACAGAGAATTGGGCCAGGTGAGGGTATTCCCTCAAAGGCCCAGTCCTCTGTTCTTAACGCTACCTCGGTAATGCGGGAAATGGCGAATAGTTTGAAAGAAAAGAAAGAAAATATATATATATATATATATACATATATATATATATATATATATATATATATATATATATATATATATATATATATATATATATATATATATATATATATATATATATATATATATATATACAGAGGTATAAGTTTGTTGAGTATTCCTGGTAAATTATATGGGAGGGTATTGATTGAGAGGGTGAAGGCATGTACAGAGCATCAGATTGGGGAAGAGCAGTGCGGTTTCAGAAGTGGTAGAGGATGTGTGGATCAGGTGTTTGCTTTGAAGAATGTATGTGAGAAATACTTAGAAAAGCAAATGGATTTGTATGTAGCATTTATGGATCTGGAGAAGGCATATGATAGAGTTGATAGAGATGCTCTGTGGAAGGTATTAAGAATATATGGTGTGGGAGGCAAGTTGTTAGAAGCAGTGAAAAGTTTTTATCGAGGATGTAAGGCATGTGTACGTGTAGGAAGAGAGGAAAGTGATTGGTTCTCATTGAATGTAGGTTTGCGGCAGGGGTGTGTGATGTCTCCAAGGTTGTTTAATTTGTTTATGGATGGGGTTGTTAGGGAGGTAAATGCAAGAGTTTTGGAAAGAGGGGCAAGTATGAAGTCTGTTGGGGATGAGAGAGCTTGGGAAGTGAGTCAGTTGTTGTTCGCTGATGATACAGCGCTGGTGGCGGATTCATGTGAGAAACTGCAGAAGCTGGTGACGGAGTTTGGTAAAGTGTGTGGAAGAAGAAAGTTAAGAGTAAATGTGAATAAGAGCAAGGTTATTAGGTACAGTAGGGTTGAGGGTCAAGTCAATTGGGAGGTGAGTTTGAATTGAGAAAAACTGGAGGAAGTGAAGTGTTTTAGATATCTGGGAGTGGATCTGTCAGCGGATGGAACCATGGAAGCGGAAGTGGATCATAGGGTGGGGGAGGGGGCGAAAATTTTGGGAGCCTTGAAAAATGTGTGGAAGTCGAGAACATTATCCCGGAAAGCAAAAATGGGTATGTTTGAAGGAATAGTGGTTCCAACAATGTTGTATGGTTGCGAGGCGTGGGCTATGGATAGAGTTGTGCGCAGGAGGATGGATGTGCTGGAAATGAGATGTTTGAGGACAATGTGTGGTGTGAGGTGGTTTGATCGAGTAAGTAACGTAAGGGTAAGAGAGATGTGTGGAAATAAAAAGAGCGTGGTTGAGAGAGCAGAAGAGGGTGTTTTGAAGTGGTTTGGGCACATGGAGAGAATGAGTGAGGAAAGATTGACCAAGAAGATATATGTGTCGGAGGTGGAGGGAACGAGGAGAAGAGGGAGACCAAATTGGAGGTGGAAAGATGGAGTGAAAAGGATTTTGTGTGATCGGGGCCTGAACATGCAGGAGGGTGAAAGGAGGGCAAGGAATAGAGTGAATTGGAGCGATGTGGTATACAGGGGTTGACGTGCTGTCAGTGGATTGAATCAAGTCATGTGAAGCGTCCGGGGTAAACCATGGAAAGCTGTGTAGGTATGTATATTTGCGTGTGTGGACGTGTGTATGTACATGTGTATGGGGGGGGGTTGGGCCATTTCTTTCGTCTGTTTCCTTGCGCTACCTCGCAAACGCGGGAGACAGCGACGAGGTATAAAAAAAAAAAAAATATATATATTATCCCTGGGGATAGGGGATTAAGAATACTTCCCACGTATTCCCTGCGTGTCGTAGAAGGCGACTAAAAGGGGAGGGAGCGGGGGGCTGGAAATCCTCCCCTCTCGGTTTTTTCTTTTTTCAATTTTCCAAAAGAAGGAACAGAGAATTGGGCCAGGTGAGGGTATTCCCTCAAAGGCCCAGTCCTCTGTTCTTAACGCTACCTCGGTAATGCGGGAAATGGCGAATAGTTTGAAAGAAAAGAAAGAAAATATATATATATATATATATATACATATATATATATATATATATATATATATATATATATATATATTATATATATATATATATATATATATATATATATATATATATATATATATATATATATATACAGAGGTATAAGTTTGTTGAGTATTCCTGGTAAATTATATGGGAGGGTATTGATTGAGAGGGTGAAGGCATGTACAGAGCATCAGATTGGGGAAGAGCAGTGCGGTTTCAGAAGTGGTAGAGGATGTGTGGATCAGGTGTTTGCTTTGAAGAATGTATGTGAGAAATACTTAGAAAAGCAAATGGATTTGTATGTAGCATTTATGGATCTGGAGAAGGCATATGATAGAGTTGATAGAGATGCTCTGTGGAAGGTATTAAGAATATATGGTGTGGGAGGAAAGTTGTTAGAAGCAGTGAAAAGTTTTTATCGAGGATGTAAGGCATGTGTACGTGTAGGAAGAGAGGAAAGTGATTGGTTCTCAGTGAATGTAGGTTTGCGGCAGGGATGTGTGATGTCTCCATGGTTGTTTAATTTGTTTATGGATGGGGTTGTAAGGGAGGTAAATGCAAGAGTCCTGGAAAGAGGGGCAAGTATGAAGTCTGTTGGGGATGAGAGAGCTTGGGAAGTGAGTCAGTTGTTGTTCGCTGATGATACAGCGCTGGTGGCTGATTCATGTGAGAAACTGCAGAAGCTGGTGACTGAGTTTGGTAAAGTGTGTGGAAGAAGAAAGTTGAGAGTAAATGTGAATAAGAGCAAGGTTATTAGGTACAGTAGGGTGAGGGTCAAGTCAATTGGGAGGTGAGTTTGAATGGAGAAAAACTGGAGGAAGTGAAGTGTTTTAGATATCTGGGAGTGGATCTGTCAGCGGATGGAACCATGGAAGCGGAAGTGGATCATAGGGTGGGGGAGGGGGCGAAAATTTTGGTAGCCTTGAAAAATGTGTGGAAGTCGAGAACATTATCTCGGAAAGCAAAAATGGGTATGTTTGAGGGAATAGTGGTTCCAACAATGTTGTATGGTTGCGAGGCGTGGGCTATGGATAGAGATGTGCGCAGGAGGATGGATGTGCTGGAAATGAGATGTTTGAGGACAATGTGTGGTGTGAGGTGGTTTGATCGAGTAAGTAACGTAAGGGTAAGAGAGATGTGTGGAAATAAAAAGAGCGTGGTTGAGAGAGCAGAAGAGGGTGTTTTGAAATGGTTTGGGCACATGGAGAGAATGAGTGAGGAGAGATTGACCAAGAGGATATATGTGTCGGAGGTGGAGGGAACGAGGAGAAGAGGGAGACCAAATTGGAGGTGGAAAGATGGAGTGAAAAAGATTTTGTGTGATCGGGGCCTGAACATGCAGGAGGGTGAAAGGAGGGCAAGAAATAGAGTGAATTGGAGTCATGTGGTATACCGGGGTTGACGTGCTGTCAGTGGATTGAAGCAAGGCATGTGAAGCGTCTGGGGTAAACCATGGAAAGCTGTGTAGGTATGTATATTTGCGTGTGTGGACGTGTGTATGTACATGTGTATGGGGGGGGGGTTGGGCCATTTCTTTCGTCTGTTTCCTTGCGCTACCTCGCAAACGCGGGAGACAGCGACAAAGTATAAAAAAAAAAAAAAAAAAAAAAAAAATATATATATATATATATATATATATATATATATATATATATATATATATATATATATACATACATATATATATATATATATATACATATATATATATATATATATATATATATATATATATATATATATATATATATATATATATATATATATATATATATATATATATATATATATATATATATATATAAAATATATGAAAAATATATATATATATATATATATATATATATATATATATATATATATATATATATATATATATATATATATAATTTATATATATATATGTATATATATATATATATATATATATATATACATATATATATATATATATATATATATATATATATATATATATATATATATATATATATATATATATATATATATAAAAATAATTATATATATATATAATATATAATATATAATATATATATATATCGGGAATGGCGAAAATTTGAAAAGAAAAAAAGAAGAAATATATATATATATATTTTTTTTTTTAATTTTCCAAAAGAAGGGAACAGAGAATTGGGCCAGGTGAGGGTATTTCCCCCCAAAGGCCCAGTCCTCTGTTCTTTTAAAGCACCCGCTAATGCGGGAAATGGCGAATAGTTTGAAAAAAAAAAATATATATATATATATATATTTCTTTCTTCTTTCTTTCAAACTATTCGCCATTTCCCGCATTAGCGAGGGGAGCGTTAAGAAACAAGGACCGGGCCTTTACGAATACCCTCACCTGGCCCAATTCTTTTTTCCTTCTTTTGGGAAAATTAAAAAAAAAAAAAAAAAAAAAAAAACGAGAGGGAGGATTTCCAGCCCCCCGCTTCCCTCCCCGTTTAGTCCCCCTTCTACGCACGCAGGGAAAACGTGGGGAAATGTTTCTAATCCCCTATCCCCAGGGATAATTTTATTTTATATATATATATATATAATATATATATATATATATAATATATATATAATATATATAAATATATATATATATATATATATATATATAATATAAATATATATATAATATATATAATATATATAAATATATATATATATATATATATATATTAAAATAAAATATATCAAAGTATATATATATTTATATCTATATATAATTCTAAAACAAAATATATATATAAAATATAATAAATAAATGTAAGGGATGGACTCATGGTGAGGTGCCTGAGGTTGGCGAATGCGTGCATAGTGCCATTGTACAAAGGCAAAGGGGATAAGAGTGAGTGCTCAAATTACAGAGGTATAAGTTTGTTGAGTATTCCTGGTAAATTATATGGAGGGTATTGATTGACAGGGGGAAGGCATTGTACAGAGCATCAGATTGGGGAAGAACAGTGTGGTTTCAGAATGTAGAGGATGTGTGATCAGTGTTTGCTTTGAAGAATGTATGTGAGAAATACTTAGAAAAGCAAATGGATTTGTATGTAGCATTTATGGATCTGGAGAAGACATATGATAGAGTTGATAGAGATGCTCTGTGGAAGGTATTAAGAATATATGGTGTGGGAGGCAAGTTGTTAGAAGCAGTGAAAAGTTTTTATCGAGGATGTAAGGCATGTGTACGTGTAGGAAGAGAGGAAAGTGATTGGTTCTCAGTGAATGTAGGTTTGCGGCAGGGGTGTGTGATGTCTCCATGGTTGTTTAATTTGTTTATGGATGGGGTTGTTATGGAGGTGAATGCAAGAGTTTTGGAAAGAGGGGCAAGTATGAAGTCTGTTGGGGATGAGAGAGCTTGGGAAGTGAGTCAGTTGTTGTTCGCTGATGATACAGCGCTGGTGGCTGATTCATGTGAGAAACTGCAGAAGCTGGTGACTGAGTTTGGTAAAGTGTGTGAAAGAAGAAGTTAAGAGTAAATGTGAATAAGAGCAAGGTTATTAGGTACAGTAGGGTTGAGGGTCAAGTCAATTGGGAGGTGAGTTTGAATGGAGAAAAACTGGAGGAAGTGAAGTGTTTTAGATATCTGGGAGTGGATCTGGCAGCGGATGGAACCATGGCAAGCGGAAGTGGATCATAGGGTGGGGGAGGGGGGCGAAAATTCTGGGAGCCTTGAAGAATGTGTGGAAGTCGAGAACATTATCTCGGAAAGCAAAAATGGGTATGTTTGAAGGAATAGTGGTTCCAACAATGTTGTATGGTTGCGAGGCGTGGGCTATGGATAGAGTTGTGCGCAGGAGGATCGATGTGCTAGAAATGAGATGTTTGAGGACAATGTGTGGTGTGAGGTGGTTTGATCGAGTAAGTAACGTAAGGGTAAGAGAGATGTGTGGAAATAAAAAGAGCGTGATTGAGAGAGCAGAAGAGGGTGTTTTGAAAGTGGTTTGGGCACATGGAGAGAATGAGTGAGGAAAGATTGACCAAGAGGATATATGTGTCGGAGGTGGAGGAACGAGGAGAAGAGGGAGACCAAATTGGAGGTGGAAAGATGGAGTGAAAAAGATTTTGTGTGATCGGGGCCTGAACATGCAGGAGGGTGAAAGGAGGGCAATGAAAAGAGTGAATTGGGGCGATGTGGTATACCGGGGTTGACGTGCTGTCAGTGGATTAAATAAGTATCGTGAAGCGTCCGGGTAACCATGGAGCTGTGTAGGTATGTTTATTTGCGTGTGTGGGACGGTGTGTATGTACATGGTTATGGGGGGGGTTGGGCCATTTCTTTCGGTCTGTTTTTCCTTGCGCACCTCGCAAACGCGGGGACAGCGACGAGGTATAAAAAAAAAAAAAAATATATATATTATACTGGGGATTTAGGGGATTAAGATACTTCCCACGTATTCCTGCGTGTCGTAGAAGGCGATAAAGGGGAGGGGCGGGGGGGCATGGAAATCCTCCCTCTCGGTTTTTTCTTTTTTCATTTTTCCAAAAGAGGTAACAGAGAATTGGGCATGTGAGGGTATTCCCTCAAAGGCCAGGCCTCTGTTCTTAACGATACCTCGGTAAAGGGGAAATGGCGAATAGTTTGAAAGAAAAGAAAGAAAATATTATATATATATATATATATACATATATATATCTATATATATATTATTATAATAATTATATAATATATTATATATATATATATATATAAATATATTATATATATATTCTAATATATAATATATACAGGGTATCAGTTGTTGCAAGTTTCTGGTAAATTATATGGAGGGTATGATTGAGAGGGTGAAGGCATATGTACAGGAGCATCAGATTGGGGAAGAGCAGTGGGTTTAGAAGTGGTATAGAGGATGTGTGGATCAGGGTGTTTTGCTTTGAAGAATGTATGTGAGAATTATTAGGAACAAGCAAATGGAATTTGTAGGGTAGCATTTATGGCTCTGGAGAGGCCTATGATAGAGTTTGATGAGATGCTCTGTGGAAGGTATTAAGAATATTTTATGGTGTGGAGGGAAAGTTGTTTTAAGCAGTGAAAAAGTTTTTATCGAGGATGTAAGGCATGTGTTACGTGTAGAAGAGAGGAAAGTGATTTTTTCTCAGTGAATGTAGGTATGCGGCAGGGGTTTTGTGAGTTCCATGGTTGTTTAAATTTTTTTATGGATGGGGTTGGGTTTTGGAGGTGAATGCAAGAGTTTTTGGAAAAGGGGCCCGTTGAGTTGTTGGGGGGTTTAGGGGGAGCTTGGGGGAAATGGAGTCAGTTGTTGTTCGCTGATGATTTCCGGTGGTGGTGATTTTTATGTAAAAAACTGCCCGAAGCTGGTTTATGAGTTTGGTAAAGTGTGTGAAAGAAGAATTAAGAGTAAATGTGAATAAGGCAAGGGTTTTTTGGTACAGTTTGGGTTTTTAGGGTTTAAGTCAATTGGGAGGTGAGTTTTAATGGGGGAAAAAATGGAGGAAGTGAAGTGTTTTTTGATATCTGGGGGTGGATCTGGACGGATGGAACCCCTGCAAGCGGGAAAAAGGGGTCAAAAGGGTGGGGGAGGGGGCAAAAAATTTTGGGGGGCCTTGAAAAATGTGTGGAAGGGCGGGAAAATTATCTCGGAAAACAAAAAAAGGGTATGTTTGAAGGGAAAAGTGGTTCCAACAATTTTTGTATGTTGCGAGGCGTGGGGTATATAGAGATTGCCAGGAGGAGGAGTGCTGGAAATGAGATGTTTTTAGGGCAAGTGTGGGGTGAGGGAGTTTGATGAGTAAGAACGTAAGGGTAAAAGAGATGTGTGGAAAATAAAAAGACGTGGTTGAGAGCAAAAGGGGGTTTTTTAATGGCTTGGGGACATGGGGAGAATGAGTGAGGAATTGCCAAAAGGAAATATTGCGGAGGTGGAGGGAAAGAGGAAAGGGAACCAAATTGGAGGTGGAAAGGGGTAAAAAAATTTTGGGTTTATCGGGGCTGAAAATCAGGAGGGTGAAAGGAGGGCAAGAAATAAGTGAAATTGAGTCATGTGGTATACCGGGGTTGACGTGCTGTCAGTGGATTGAAGCAAGGCATGTGAAGCGTCTGGGGTAAACCATGGAAAGCTGTGTAGGTATGTATATTTGCGTGTGTGGACGTGTGTATGTACATGTGTATGGGGGGGGTTGGGCCATTTCTTTCGTCTGTTTCCTTGCGCTACCTCGCAAACGCGGGAGACAGCGACAAAGTATAAAAAAAAAAAAAAAAAAAAAAAAAAATATATATATATATATATATATATATATATATATATATATATATATATATATATATATACATACATATATATATATATATATATACATATATATATATATATATATATATATATATATATATATATATATATATATATATATATATATATATATATATATATATATATATATATATATATATATATATATATAAAATATATGAAAAATATATATATATATATATATATATATATATATATATATATATATATATATATATATATATATATATATATATAAATTTATATATATATATGTATATATATATATATATATATATATATATACATATATATATATATATATATATATATATATATATATATATATATATATATATATATATATATATATATATATATATATATATATATATATATATATATATATATATATATATATATATGCGGGAAATGGCGAATAGTTTGAAAGAAAGAAGGAAGAAATATATATATATATATTTTTTTTTTTTAATTTTCCAAAAGAAGGAACAGAGAATTGGGCCAGGTGAGGGTATTCCCTCAAAGGCCCAGTCCTCTGTTCTTAACGCTACCTCGCTAATGCGGGAAATGGCGAATAGTTTGAAAAAAAAAAATATATATATATATATATATTTCTTTCTTCTTTCTTTCAAACTATTCGCCATTTCCCGCATTAGCGAGGTAGCGTTAAGAACAGAGGACCGGGCCTTTGAGCGAATACCCTCACCTGGCCCAATTCTCTGTTCCTTCTTTTGGAAAATTAAAAAAAAAAAAAAAAAAAAAAAACGAGAGGGGAGGATTTCCAGCCCCCCGCTCCCTCCCGTTTTAGTCGCCTTCTACGACACGCAGGGAATACGTGGGAAGTGTTCTTAATCCCCTATCCCCAGGGATAATATATATATATATATATATATATATATATATATATATATATATATATATATATATATATATATATATATATATATATATATATATATATATATATATATATATATATATATATATATATATATATATATATATATATATATATATATATATATATATTAAGTATATATATCAAGTATATATATTATGTATATCTATATATATATTCTATACATATATATATATATAAATATATATATATATAATGTAAGTATGACTCATGGTGAGGTGCCTGAGGATTGGCGGAATGCGTGCATAGTGCCATTGTACAAAGGCAAAGGGGATAAGAGTGAGTGCTCAAATTACAGAGGTATAAGTTTGTTGAGTATTCCTGGTAAATTATATGGGAGGGTATTGATTGACAGGGTGAAGGCATGTACAGAGCATCAGATTGGGGAAGAACAGTGTGGTTTCAGAAGTGGTAGAGGATGTGTGGATCAGGTGTTTGCTTTGAAGAATGTATGTGAGAAATACTTAGAAAAGCAAATGGATTTGTATGTAGCATTTATGGATCTGGAGAAGACATATGATAGAGTTGATAGAGATGCTCTGTGGAAGGTATTAAGAATATATGGTGTGGGAGGCAAGTTGTTAGAAGCAGTGAAAAGTTTTTATCGAGGATGTAAGGCATGTGTACGTGTAGGAAGAGAGGAAAGTGATTGGTTCTCAGTGAATGTAGGTTTGCGGCAGGGGTGTGTGATGTCTCCATGGTTGTTTAATTTGTTTATGGATGGGGTTGTTATGGAGGTGAATGCAAGAGTTTTGGAAAGAGGGGCAAGTATGAAGTCTGTTGGGGATGAGAGAGCTTGGGAAGTGAGTCAGTTGTTGTTCGCTGATGATGCAGCGCTGGTGGCTGATTCATGTGAGAAACTGCAGAAGCTGGTGACTGAGTTTGGTAAAGTGTGTGAAAGAAGAAGTTAAGAGTAAATGTGAATAAGAGCAAGGTTATTAGGTACAGTAGGGTTGAGGGTCAAGTCAATTGGGAGGTGAGTTTGAATGGAGAAAAACTGGAGGAAGTGAAGTGTTTTAGATATCTGGGAGTGGATCTGGCAGCGGATGGAACCATGCAAGCGGAAGTGGATCATAGGGTGGGGGAGGGGGCAAAAATTCTGGGAGCCTTGAAGAATGTGTGGAAGTCGAGAACATTATCTCGGAAAGCAAAAATGGGTATGTTTGAAGGAATAGTGGTTCCAACAATGTTGTATGGTTGCGAGGCGTGGGCTATGGATAGAGTTGTGCGCAGGAGGATCGATGTGCTAGAAATGAGATGTTTGAGGACAATGTGTGGTGTGAGGTGGTTTGATCGAGTAAGTAACGTAAGGGTAAAAGAGATGTGTGGAAATAAAAAGAGCGTGATTGAGAGAGCAGAAGAGGGTGTTTTGAAATGGTTTGGGCACATGGAGAGAATGAGTGAGGAAAGATTGACCAAGAGGATATATGTGTCGGAGGTGGAGGGAACGAGGAGAAGAGGGAGACCAAATTGGAGGTGGAAAGATGGAGTGAAAAAGATTTTGTGTGATCGGGGCCTGAACATGCAGGAGGGTGAAAGGAGGGCAAGGAATAGAGTGAATTGGAGCGATGTGGTATACCGGGGTTGACGTGCTGTCAGTGGATTAAATCAAGGCATGTGAAGCGTCTGGGGTAAACCATGGAAAGCTGTGTAGGTATGTATATTTGCGTGTGTGGACGTATGTATATACATGTGTATTGGTGTGGGTTGGGCCATTTCTTTCGTCTGTTTGCTTGCGCTACCTCGCAAACGCGGGAGACAGCGACAAAGGAAAAAAAAAAAAAATATATATATATATATATATATATATATATATATATATATATATATATATATATATATATATATATATATATATATACATGCATATGTTTAAAGGCAGACAGTATGAATCATGTACATGTGTATATTTGTATGTCTGTGTGTGTATATATATGTATACATTGAGATGTATAGGTGATATTACAACCTTAGTGTTAGTAACGGTCTTTGACTTTTATGTCAAATACCTTACAAACAATTGATACATCCTGTAGTTCTGCAGTCTCAGCGCAAATAATATTCTTCATATGTCAGTTAGGATATCTTGTTGCTAGAGTGTTGGAAGACTGGAGGCACGAGCAACACAAAGAATAACATGTATGTTTACCCCCACAAGTACAGTGTTTCATCCTGAACACTTGTACACACGCTCGTCTCTCAGCTGCTGTGACCCTTCCAGGAACGAGAGGTACAGGAGAATATCTACGATCTGTTCGCTGCAAACCTGCGACTCCTTTAATATATAGCATTTTGGAACTACACGTTTGCCGGGATCTTTAAATCGGAGGTCGACACCTTTTTGTTTCTATTCAGTCTATGTTATGTGTAGATGGATGAGATATGGTACGTTAATTACCACCAGTACAGACGTCTTTGATGGAGTCTGTTTCCTTATAGTTGGGAAGACCGCCAAAACTTTTTAGACTCATTGTTACACTCTGGTGGGTCGTTACGTTTTACCCGTTTTCTGTTCCGAACTTCTACCATAGGTGATAGACATTTAAAGAGGGGTCTGTTTATTTACATCCAGGCGATGGGAACGGGTTTACTGGTGTGTGTGTTTGTGTGTGTGTGTGTGTGTGTGTTGGGGGGGGGGGATATTTTTCAAGGTCCACTCTTTATAACTTCGAGACAGGCGTCCATGAAGGTTAGATTATATACTCTGGCAGGGGAGGGACGAATACGGGGAAAAGAATGGCCCATTGTGACCACCAGGAGTCTACCAGTTAACCTACAATCCACAACAGACAATTCGTAGGATTTCCCATTTTCAGTTAGGTCTAACATCGACGATATGATCAAGTTCCATTTCGTTTGACCCAAAAATAGTCTATTCTCGTACGGTACAGTTCGTCTAACTCATTTCTACTTTGGAGCTATTAATTCGGCCAGTTTCATGAGCGCCCTTACTTACTAAATTTTAATGCCAGTTGGTTTCTCTGTTATCGCCATCTACCACTCCGGCAGTGCTGGAAAGTCCAAAGTTTCTTAAGTCAATATGCTACTAAAATTACACTGACGTTGTCATATGTCACTTACGTCGGTAACGTCTTTCTGTTTTTTGTATAAATGTTTGAATTACTGATCACTGCATATATCATTTATAGATTTATATTTCTCTATGGTTTCCTTTTGCGTAAACTAACAATACTTCCCGCTGACTTCTTTTGTTCCTTCGTTTTTGTTTAAATGCAGTCATTCCTTACTCTGTTTTATATATTCCCCTGCACGTCAACCTCTCCAATTAAATTAAGTTAATTTTCTTTTGCAATTTCCTCTCTCCTTTCACCACTATTGATATCTACTTTTCTACCCATCCTATCTAAGATATCTCAGAATCTTTCATACCAGATTTTGAGACAGTCTCCCAGTCTTTTTCCTCGGAATATTTGCTGTTTTAAATATATCTCCTCTCTAAACCCTCTACTGTTGTCTGGGTTTGCTTTCTATCCTTCGGCACTTCCTCCTCCACCACATATTAAGCCTGTCACTTAGGGGGTATTTCCAGTGGTTCGAAATAACACACACCCCCCACAGACACACACACACACACACACACACACACACACACACACACACACACACACACACACACACACACACACACAAACACACACACACACTGCACATACTGCAAATCTTCAGTTCCCGCCATATGTATCACTGATAGCCTACACGCACAACGGAGTTTCTAAACATATTCTAACAAACAGTTTTAAAAGTTTATTCTCACGTTCTAAAACACAAGATAACTGGCTGTGATTACTGGCACCTCTACTTGTTGGAAATGTTTACAGACAAAAAGTCACCAACGTGACGTCCAGCTGTCAGACCCATGACTCCTTTATCACACTATGGTCAACCAAGGTGTCCAATCCAGAGTGGAATCGTATGGAAAATATGCTATCTAGCTCATTTTTTACTTATCTTTGTTTCTACCAAGGTTGATCAAGGAAAGACACGTGCCTTCCCTCTGTCGCCAAGCAACTATCATCCCATTGCCCAAGAAATCTAATACCTGATACATAAATGAGTTGAGACCCATAAGCCTTACTCCCGCATTTAACGAGATTTTGATCTCATAGGCCTCTCAGTTGCCATCCAGTGACCTAACGAATATGGAATGTGATCAACATTCGCTTTAGCGAGGTAGCGCCAAGAAAATGTCGAAGAAAGATATATCTGCTCACACACACCCATATATATATATATATATATATATATATATATATATATTTTTTTTTTTTTTTTTTTTTATACTTTGTCGCTGTCTCCCGCGTTTGCGAGGTAGCGCAAGGAAACAGACGAAAGAAATGGCCCAACCCCCCCCATACGCA
>NC_092242.1:34241653-34248434 GCF_036320965.1 Panulirus ornatus
TATGTATAAACATTGTATGGGGAAGGGTTGGCCCTTTCTTTCGCTGTTTCCTTGCGCTACCTCGCAAACGCGGAGACAGCGACAAAGTATAAAAAAAAAAAAAATATATATATATAAATATATAAATATATATATATATATTATATATATAAATATATATATATATATATATGTATGTATGTATGTCTCCATGGTTGTTTAATTTGTTTATGGATGGGGTTTGGTTTAGGGAGTGAATGCAAGAGTCTTGGAAAAGGGGCAATATGAAGTCTGTTGGGGATGAGAGAGCTTGGGAAGTGAGTCAGTTGTTGTTCGCTGATGATACAGCGCTGGTGGCTGATTCATGTGAGAAACTGCAGAAGCTGGTGACTGAGTTTGGTAAAGTGTGTGAAAGAAGAAAGTTAAGAGTAAATGTGAATAAGAGCAAGGTTATTAGCTACAGTAGGGTTGAGGGTCAATTCAATTGGGAGGTGAGTTTGAATGGAGAAAAACTGGAGGAAGTGAAGTGTTTTAGATATCTGGGAGTGGATATGGCAACGGATGGAACCATGGAAGCGGAAGTGGATCATAGAGTGGGGGAGGGGGCGAAAATTCTGGGAGCCTTGAAGAATGTGTGGAAGTCGAGAACATTATCTCGGAAAGCAAAAATGGGTATGTTTGAAGGAATAGTGGTTCCAACAATGTTGTATGGTTGCGAGGCGTGGACTATGGATAGAGTTGTGCGCAGGAGGATGGATGTGCTGGAAATGAGATGTTTGAGGACAATGTGTGGTGTGAGGTGGTTTGATCGAGTAAGTAACGTAAGGGTAAGAGAGATATCTGGAAATAAAAAGAGCGTGGTTGAGAGAGCAGAAGAGGGTGTTTTGAAATGGTTTGGTCACATGGAGAGAATGAGTGAGGAAAGATTGACCAAGAGGATATATGTGTCGGAGGTGGAGGGAACGAGGAGAAGAGGGAGACCAAATTGGAGGTGGAAAGATGGAGTGAAAAAGATTTTGAGTGATCGGGGCCTGAACATGCAGGAGGGTGAAAGGAGGGCAAAGAATAGAGTGAATTGGAGCGATGTGGTATACCGGGGTTGACGTGCTGTCAGTGGATTGAATCAAGGCATGTGTATGGGGGTGGGTTGGGCCATTTCTTTCGTCTGTTTCCTTGCGCTACCTCGCAAACGCGGGAGACAGCGGCAAAAAAAAAAAAAAAAAAAAAAAAAAAATATGTATGTATATATGTGTGTGTGTGTGTGTGTGTGTGTGTGTATGTATGTGTGTGTATGTGTGTGTGCGTGTTTGTGTGTGTTTATTTGTGTGTGTGTGTGTGTATTTGTTATAAAACAAGTTTTAAGTATTTTCATCAGTAGGAGGAGGTAAAGTGTTCCAAGTGTGTATAAAGGACAGTCAACGAAGCAGGAAGCCACTACCTCCACCAGCTATTGTCCGTAATCAGACGCTCTTTGTTTTATGAAATGACTTCCTAGTACACGCACGGTCGTGGGAGGGGCGAGTCGCTGTGACCAAAGACCAAGTTAATAACTGTACAAGGAAGGACGAACACAAACTGTGAGGCGTTTGGAAAGTGGGTCAGTGTCTGAGGCCACACAGGGAAAGTATCATTTTGATTGTTTTAGAGAAGATTACTTTCTGCTCGAAACGTGAGAAGAGCATTCAATAAATTGACAGTTCATTTTCTGGAAAATCTGAATTAACGATAAGCAACGAAAAATATTCTTTATTGGAACACGAATTCAAGTATTTCAGGGGACTGTGTGTGTACACACTCACACACACATACGCACACACACACACACACACACACACACACACGAGCGTAAAGCTCCTTCCTGGTACAGTGCAAACAGGTAATTGTTATCATTATCATTAGGTATTATCTATATAAGATAATGCTCTCCAATAACTAGGATTCGAACCTCGCACCACTTACGTGATAGCTGGGTACACTAACCACTCGGCTCTGCTGTTCACATGATTGCGTAAATGGTACGAGGTTTGCGTCCTTGCTGTTGGAAGGCTTCATGCATTTTATGAAAGTGTGCAATCATATGTTTTATATTTCCGCTCATATACATCCACGTTGTGACAGTAAGTTCGGCAAAATTGCTGCCTACTGGTAATGTAACCCTGACGAGATATGATGAGTCTAGACCCCGTTCCTCATGGACGTGAGGCGAAGGGCATTAGATTACTACTAGTAATGCGATGAATGGTTATTTCCCTATTATGGCAGCATAGCCGATTGGTAAGTGTACCTAGCTACCTCACAAATGGTGCGACGTTCGAATCCTTACTGTTGGAGTTCATTATGTTCTATGAAAGCGCGCATTCATATGACTTCTCTATATATTTTTTGCGGTAGTGAGGTAGCACCAGGTGAAATGACCTCATTCGCTCGCATCCATTCTCCAACTGTTATGTGTAATGCACCGAAACCTCAGCCCCTTGTTCACAATCAGGCCCCACAGACCTTTTTGTGGTCTCCCTCTAGCTGCTTCATATGCCTTGTTTCAGCCCATTGACGGCACGTTGCCCCCTATGTATCACATCGCTCCAATTCACTCCCCAGTGCACGCATTTAACGCTCCTACGTGTTCAAACCCCAGGCACTCAAAGCCTTTACCTCTCGCTCCATCCTTCCATCTTTATCTGGTTTCCACCTTCTCCTTCTTTCCCCTACTTCTGATATTTGTATCCTAATCGTCAACCTCCCTTCAATTATTCCCTCCATATCTCCATACCATTTCAGCCTTCTCAACCATACTCTTCTTATTGCCCTATCATTTCTTACTTGATCAACCCTTATACTGCATGCTGTCCTCAAACATTTTCCTTTCCAGCACATACACACTCTTCCTTACCTTCTCATCTATTGTCCATGCATCGCATCCATGCAACCATCTCAAGACATCCATAACTTCACATGACTATCTTCGTCTTCCCAGATAGTGGCATATCTTTCCACACACTCCTCAATCCTCTTATGACCTTTGCCCCTTATCCATCATGTGACTCCCTTCATCTCAAGATTCCAGGTATCTAGATCACATCGCTCTCTTCTAGATTTCCCTATTCTAACTTACATCACAGCAAACTTGTCTTTCTTTTTCTCACATTTACTAACAATTTTCTCTTTTCACACACTCTCCCAGACCAAGAATCCAGTTTCTGCAGTTTTTTTGCTCAAACCTGCCACCAGCACCGTGTCATCAGCAAACAATAACTGACTTACTTCCCCAAAACCTAGAACACTGCCAAACTGCATAAATATACTTCTCACCGAAACCCTCGCATTCAGTGCCCTCACCACAATATCCATGAACAGACTGAAGGGCAATGGTGATATCTCACATCTCTACCGCAGACCCACCTTCATCTAGAACTCTCCTCTCTACCTACTCGCACACACGCCTTACTTTCTTAATTATAACTCCTCACTGCTGCTAACAGTTTCCCTCTCACAGCATATATTCGTATCACCTACCACAAAGGAACCCTATCATATGCTTTGTCCAGATCTGTAAATACCACATACAGATCCTTCTGTTTCTCTAAGAACGTTACCCGCGTTACTGAGGCAGCGCCATGAACATGCGAAGATTAGGCCTTATATGCTCTCAACCATTCTCTAGTTTTCATGCGTAATGCACCGATACCAAGCCCCGCATCCATAAAAAGACCCTATAGATTTATACGTGGTGGCCCTTTGCTGCTTCATATGACTTTGATCAGTCCATTGGTGGCACATCAACCCCTGTGTATCATTTCTCTCTAATTCACTCTGTTCCATCCACGCTTTTCATCCTCCTGCATATTGATGCCCCTCCACTTCTGACATACATCCTCATAAACACCCCTCAACCATTTTCTCCATATGTCCACACTAAATCAGGACACCCTCTTAATTTCTCTCGACCACACTCTTCTTACCACATCTCTACTCACTCTATCACCACGTAGTGTTCTTAGACATCTCATTTCCAACACATCCACCCTTCTTCACTCATCCTAATCAGTAGTCCATGCCGTTCATCCATCCAGCAACATTGTGATAAGTATATCTTTGACCATACCCATTTTCGCCCTCCCAGATAACGGCCTTACTTTCCAAATATTTCTTAGTGCTACCAGAGACTTCATCTCCTTATCCACCATAAGACTCACTTCTGTTTCCATGATTCGATTCGCAGCCACGTTTAATCCCAGGTATACAAAACACTCCACTTTCTCTAAGATTTCTCCATTCAAACTCACGCCACAGCTAATCTATTCTGTGCCCTACTAAACCTAATAACCTTGCTTTTTTCACGTTCTCTTTCACCTTTCTCATTTCACACACTATCCTAATCTCAGATACCAATTTCTTCAGTTACTCACTCGAATCTGCCACAATGCTGTGTTACCTAGCAGACATCTAACTCACTTCCCAGGCCTACTCTCACCCTTACAAATGCGTACTTGCCCTTTCCTCCAAGATCTTTGCATTTCCCTCATCACCCCATTCATAAACAAATTAAACAGCAAAACTGAAATCGCACACCCTTTCTGCAGACTTACCTTCACCTGGCACCAATAACCTAACTATCTACTCGTGCACACCCTTTAGACTGTTGATAAGAACCTCTTACTGCGTCCAGTACTTTTCCTCTAACAACATATATTCGTAAGACCCTATCATAAAGTTTATCTTGATCTGTAGGTGCAAGACTCACACCGTTTCTTCCAGCATTTGTCACTCACATTCTATAAAAAAATCACCTAATCCCCTTACTCTCTGCACGCTTGAAACAACATTGTACCTTCCCATTCTGATGCTATATATATATATATATATATATATATATATATATATATATATATATATATATATATATATATATATATATATATATATATATATATATCTTCATCCTCTCAATCATCACTCTCTCATACATCTTACCAGGTACACTCAAAATACTTGTACCTTTGTAGTTTCAGCGCTTATTTTAAGTTCCAAGACCAAGAGATTATACTGTGCTTGGCGAAATTACATGTTAGACATTGTCAGAGAGAGAGAGAGAGAGAGAGAGAGAGAGAGAGAGAGAGAGAGAGAGAGAGAGAGAGAGAGAGAGAGAGAGAGAGAGCAGGGGGTGATGATTTACTAAATCACGAGTACTTACAAAGAGATTTCACCAAGTACCAGGGATATCACGCAACGCTCACCGCAGGAAACCATAGTTACCAAGAACGAGTCGTGTGAATTGTACATTGTCGAATGTTAGGTATGAGGGAGAGAGACAAAAAAAAGAAGACAGAAAGGTAGATACAACAGACAGAAACAGAGAGTCAGAGGGATTGAGAAACGGACAGGCAAGGGGAAAAATAGGCCGATTGGTTTGTCTAAACAAGTGGCAAAAGACTTTTCCAGTGAGGCAGGCGAGTCATCATGAAATGGGAAAGATATTGCAAATTTTATACGTGATTTAAACATTTCAGTATTTCACTTCTTAAATTATTTGCCCATGGTATCTATATACCAAGTCCAGTTTCATAGAGTTTTCACACCACTACATAAGAAGTTTTTAATGATATTCACGCCATAAAGACCTAAGCGCAGCTGAAGAACGCAAACCAATGAATTGAATATGTGAGACCAATTCGTCTCCATAAGTGTCACGATCTGGACGATGGCATTTTATCCAGGGCTGGTAGAAAGACGGCGAGAACGGATGCCATCTCTGGGTGGTATACATCCGTCAGCCTTACTGTCAGACACAAGCACTTAGAATTAGTAGAAGCTATTGAGTGCCTTCTATAACACAGCGGTCGCCGTACAGTGGTGTTGACCATTCAGGTTACTCATGACTACCCAATATAACTATTGCAGTAATGCTGCATGTATAACTTACTGAAGTTAAGGTAAGTATATATACATATATATATATATATGCTTGCTAACTTGAATGAAATGGATTCTGACTGGTTTGCTACAACCTACCAGGGACGCTCAGAGAAGGTTGGCGCTCCAGACATGGACAAACTGAACTTGTGGGGAGGGTCTCTATCTATTGGTCACCCATTTGGTGCAACAGGTGTACGTCTAATGATGCATGCTGCTCATCGACTAGTAAAGTAAGATGGCCAGTATGCCCTCATCACTGCCTGTGCTGCTGGTGGGCAGGGTGTTGGAATGATTGTTGAACGTCATCCTGATGCAGTTGTGTAGGCTTCCAAAGCTTGAGGTAAAATTTTGTGAATAAGGTTATTAAAGTGACTATTTTTAATGTGTCAAGACATCATATAAAGCGCCTCTTCGCAAACGGAACTACCTTGGCCCACCAGTGATGCTACTACGTTTGTAAATCAAGAACCATTGCAACACAAACCTCGCCAGGTGGTAGAGTTTCCCGCAGTGTATCGAGACAGACTTCCCCAGAACTTTTTTAAAGGGGAAGTAAATGTTTATAGTTGTGTTACTGGAGTGATAGTTTTCATACATGGTGTTTTGACAAGAAAATAGTGAAATTGGAAAAAAATGTAGCTTAGACATTGAAGCTTATTGATACAGTGGTTAAATTGATGAAAACTGCTATTGACGTCTGTGTAAATAAATTATACATTTCCTTTTTCCATAGCCAGAGGTTGAACCATTATGTGACATTCATTTTTTCATTTCATTTCAAGCTAGAAGTTTCGGTTTTCCAAATTGTTTCTTACATTTTTCATATGTATATATATGTATGTGTGTGTGTGTGTATATGTGCGTATGTATGTGTATGTGTGTGTATGTG
>NC_092242.1:34253534-34262162 GCF_036320965.1 Panulirus ornatus
TACATGCCTTCACCCTCTCAATCAATACCCTTACATATAATTTACCGGGAATACTCAACAAACTTATACCTCTGTAATTTGAGCACTCACTCTTATCCCCTTTGCCTTTGTACAATGGCACTATGCAAGCATTCCGCCAATCCTCTGGCACCTCACCATGAGTCATACATACATTAAATAACCTTACCAACCAGTCAACAATACATTCACCCCCTTTGTTAATAAATTCCACTGCAATGCCATCCAAACCCGCTGCCTTGCCGGCTTTCATCTTCCGTAAAGCTTTTACTACCTCTTCTCTATTTACCAAATCATTTTCCCTAACCCTCTCACTTTGCACACCACCTCGACCAAAACGCCCTCTATCTGCCACTCTATCATCAAACACATTCAACAAACCTTCAAAATACTCACTCCATCTCCTTCTCACATCACCACTACTTGTTATCACCTCCCCATTAGCCCTCTTCACTGAAGTTTCCATTTGCTCCCTTGTCTTACGCACTTTATTTACCTCATTCCAAAACATCTTTTTATTCTCCCTGAAATTTAATGATACTCTCTCTCTCATTTGCCCTCTTTTTCACCTCTTGCACCTTTCTCTTGACCTTTTGCCTCTTTCTTTTATACCTCTCCCATTCATTTGCATTTTTTCCCTGCAAAAATCGTCCAAATGCCTCTCTCTTCTCTTTCACTAATAATCTTACTTCTTCATCCCACCACTCATTACCTTTTCTAATCAACCCGCCTCCCACGCTTCTCATGCCACAAGCATCTTTTGGGCAAGCCATCACTGCTTCCCTAAATACATCCCATTCCTCCCCCACTCCCCTTACCTCCTTTGTTCTCACCTTTTTCCATTCTGTACTCAGTCTCTCCTGGTACTTCCTCACACAAGTCTCCTTCCCAGGCTCACTTACTCTCACAACTCTCCTCACCCCAACATTCTTTCTTCTTTTCTGAAAACCCCCTCAAATCTTCACCTTCGCCTCCACAAGATATTGATCAGACATCCCTCCAGTTGCACCTCTCAGCACATTAACATCCAAAAGTCTCTCTTTCGTGCGTCTATCAATTAACACGTAATCCAATAACGCTCTCTGTTCATCTCTCATACTTACATACGTATACTTATGTATATCTCGCTTTTTATACCAGGTATTCCCAATCACCTGTCCTTTTTCAGCACATAAATCTACAAGTTCTTCACCATTTCCATTTACAACACTGAACACTCCATGTATACCAATCATTCCCTCAACTGCCACATTACTCACCTTTGCATTCAAATCACCCCTCACTATAACGCGGTCTCGTGCATCAAAACTACTAACACACTCATTCAGCTGCTCCAAAAACACTTGCCTCTCATGATCTTTTTCTCTCATGCCCAGGTGCATATGCACCAATAATCACCCATCTCTCTCACTCAACTTTCAGTTTTACCCATATCAATCTTGAATTTACTTTCTTACACTCTATCACATACTCCCTGCCTCTTTATATATATATATATATATATATATATATATATATATATATATATATATATATATATATCATACAAATCTCCAACAGCCAGTATCGAACCTGGGACCCCTTGTGCAAGAGGCAGGCATGCTAACCGCTGGGCTAAGGGACTGTATAATATATATATATATATATATATATATATATATATATATATATATATATATATATATATATATATATATATATATATATATATATATATATATATATGGGAAGGATCACAATTTTCCGCGTGATCAAGATATTCCTATGAGTCCACGGGGAAAATGAAACAAGATAAGTTCCCAAGTGCACTTTCATATAATAAACACATCATCAGGGGAGACACAAGGGAGAAATATAAGTCAGTTGATATACATCGAAGAGACGAAGCTACGACGCCATTCGGTAAACATATGACTGTCTAAAACAAACAGCGAGCGCTCTTAAACTAATCATTTTACAAATTTGATCAACAACAAATTTATCTAATTTCTATATACCATCATTGATATTAAGATTATAATTCTTTGTGTATCTAATAATAGAAGATTCAATGATATTTCTCTTGGTAGTAGAGTTAGAGTTAATAATGATTGTCCAAAACATACAACGAGGGTTCATAAACTTATCATTTTACAAATTTTTTCAACAGTAAAGCTATCTAATTTGTATAGACCATCACTAATGTTAAGATTATAATTCTTTGTGTATTCCATAATAGAAGATTCAATGAAATTTCTCTTGGTAATAGAGTTAGAGTTAATAACTGAGATGGCGTTACTCCAGTCAATACAATGATCATAGTTTTTAACGTGATGAAACAAAGCATTTGATTCTTGTCCCGTTCTTATACAATATTTATGTTGCCTAAGTCTATCAGAAAATCTTAACCAACATAAAATTTATCACATTTTCCACAAGGCACTTTATAGATGCATCCAAGAGAATTTTCTGGTGAATTCCTGATTAAGATATTCTTTATAGTATTATTGTTGCGAAAGGCAACATTTACATTAAAGTGTTTAAGCAACATGGGAAGCAAAGTGAAAATATTATTAAAAGGGAGAACTAAAAGATTCTTGGTGTTAATGGGAGGTTTGGGCTCCACTCTATAAAATGATTTCTTTGCTAACTTAAGGGATTTATCAATGAAAGATCTAGGGTACTTTAACTTAGATCGAATAGAATATATCTTCTCAAATTCATCATCAATAAAATCTGGACTGCAAATACGTAATGCCCTAAGGAACATAGATTAGAATGATGATAATTTAACTCTGTCATGTTGAGATGAGTAATTATGAATATATGAGCATACATTGTTGGGTTTTCTGTATATACTAAACTTAAACTTGTTTCCTTGTCTATGGATCATGCGATCTAAAGATGGTAACATACCATTATTTGCATTTTCTACATTAAATTCGATGGAAGGTACTAAATTATTAAGTAAAGGAAGAAATATGTTTAAATTTTCATTTGTTGGCCAAACACAAAGAACATCATCTACATACCTATACTTTTGTAAACACAGAGATAATACCACCAATTTCGGTCATTTCCCCAGTCACAGACACACACACACACACACACATCAGAGTGACCCTGAAGATCGGGACTTCTCCAGTGATATGTACATGATCTAGGAAGCGGATACTTTGGTCTAGTGCATTCTACTTTTCAGCTCATACGTAACACACCGATAGGAGAAAAAGAAACTAATTTCTTTTCCATCATACATTTTATTAGGAGTGTGTGTGTGAGCCTTGTGTAGTGTAGGGGCTCTTTGTAAGGTGGGCAACATTACGGTTATCGTACGTTTGGCAGTGAGGTTTTCCAATGTTACCATGCCCCCATACCTCTCGGGGTCTCCACAAATTTCTTGGACAGGCTGTAACAATGATGGTAATATATAGCTATCAAAGAAGTATCTTTAATGCATCAAATGATCCAATCAAACACATTTGAATATAAAACTTATCATTATTGTATTGTAATACCATTAAGTATAAGCATACAAGGCTCTTTCTATGAAAGATGCAAAGTTGAAAATGCAAATGATAAACTTAGGGAAAACAATATATGCTGTGAAACAAAGATTCCAAAATGAGGAAAAATGAAGTTGAAATAATTATCAATTCTGCAGTTGAACACAAACCTTAATCTTACACATATGATTCTCATCTTATGAGAAATAATATCTATGAACAGCAAATTTGAAATATATAGCTACCATATATTAGTAACTAAATCATTAGTTATTATTAGCAACAGAATGTAAGCATAAACATAAACTAGTGCATAGCATAAATTCTTATAATCTAGATTAAGTTGCTGCATTTTATATCTAGTCAACCACATAGAATATGAAACCAAATAGTTTCTTTATAAAAGATAAATTTGCTTTAACTCGTGATTTTTTTCTCTGGTCTTAATCGACTTAAATCTGGTGATTGTAATCATAACAACTCTGCCAAATTCTAAATTGATTTTAAAGATAGATAGAAACGGAATGATGTCAGCATGTGTATAACTTTGATATAGTGCATGGATTCATTACTGTGCTTTAATGAAAGAGCACTTAATGGTTTGTGTGTCCTGTTTGGGTAGGAGAGGAAATTGTAGTAAATAACCTTAAAAAAGCTTATTTAAGAGAAAATGATGACACATTGCTTACTTTCTTTTAACATGATCAAAACACCTCTTCAACTGATGACCTGTGTGAGGATGTTGGTCTGGACTCATGGTGTTGATAGATGTTCCAATCCAGTCTTATGTTTTTTCTTCTCAGCAATCCCTAGACCTGTTGACTTATCATTTATCATGGTCTCTCTTTCTCTAATGATGTTTAGCAGCATTATGTGCTGCTTTTGTGAGAGAGGTAGGGCTCGCTCCATAATGGCAGGTATTGTTTGTTTTTACCGCCGCGGCATATCAGCTGACCGCTTCGCACATAACTCACATAGCTTTAGAAAAGCAACTACGGCGAAGACGAAACGCATTGTGCCTTCCGATCGTCGCCTCGAAGCAAAGACGATGACAGTGGCGAAGAACTAGGTATATGGCTCTATGACAGCCCAGTGGTAAATAATGGGTAAACTTGGAGAAAAAAATAATGCAAACAAATCCTAGTAAATCAGAGATGCCTTAATAAGTTAATGGCTATCCGGTGGGAAGCGGTTTGCCATTCGAAAAGATAATGCGACTCTCATGATAATCACTGTGAACATGGGAGTAAATGAGAGAACAGAGAGTGGGAAAAGTGTCATAGTACTGAATAAAAGTAGGAGTCTGAAAGACTAAGTTGGATTGGTTTGTGTCGTTTATTTACCAGAGATGTTCACAGGCTTGTCACCTGGAGCACATGGTAACTCATGTCATTGCTACCATCCGTCCGTTTGACACACGTCAGAATGCACGAAATGTTTAGCCCTTCGGCATATTTCACTATAATTCATGACAAATTTCATGGTACAAATGTGTATGTACCGCATTCATTTTGACAAAGACACTCGTGATAGCTTAGTCCTTTCGAGACCACATCCTCCCAGGCGGGTTGGGTAGCTCACTGACATCGTGAAAACTTATTTGTTTGTAGTGGATGATGATGTAACCTACTCGTCACATCAAGTTAATGTATTACAATGTAGGCTATGCGCTATTTCACTGATAATTGATCACTTGTACAGGGTCTTTGATATAGCAATAAGTCTGATAACTGGGTGTGAATGCACAAACACATTCCAGAGTCTAAGTTAGACTCTGGGTTATACGAGTGCTATAAAATAGCAGCATAACCCACTTTATAATGCGTTAACGGATCATTTTTCCTCCATTATTTACATTGCTATTGAATCACCTTTGGCAGTGCTTGACCAGAATTTTCAGACAGAGTTATGTTGACTAATTAACGTGACGAGTAGGTTACATCATTATCGACTTGAGAGGGACGAGTGGAGTCGCTGGGGCGAAGCTATAACGAGTGGCCTTGCCGAAATGAATGAGCTCTAGGGCCTATGAACCATTTATGATAAGTTCAGTAGTCAATCTCTTCTGTAAAACTCTTCCATAATGTCGTTCTGGTTTGATACGTCACTTAGTAGCGAGATATCCTTGGCACCTCCATCTCGCATCAATCATATGTATTTACCTTCAACTTTCCACTTTTGCCATTATGAAACCGTCGTTGGGGTTTATGTACACTTGATCAACTCAGGTGGTGGGGTTGTCGATGGGGTCTATGTACACTTGATCATCTCAGGTGGTGGGATTGTCGTTGAGGTTTATGCACACATGATCATCTCAGGTGGTGAGACTGTCTTTGAGGTCTACGTACACTTGATCATCTCAGGTGTGGTTTCGTCGGTGAAATCATCAGATGGCTGAGGTTCATCCTTGCACTGGCACTGCAATATCATTCTGGCGGCAATGTTGACATAGTAGAAGTCTTCATAATGGTACTCACTGGTAGCAAGGGTGTCCCATGTTCAGGACTATACTCATGCTGAATAATTTCTCCTGACGTAACAGCATCTGCGTCTTAACCTTATGTATCAAAAGCTGTCCTTTCCGTCTTTTATGTACCAACAAAGTTTATTCATCCGAGGTACCTCGATGCTTGCCTCGCTCTGAGTCTCATGCTGTTTTAGCATTGCTCCTTGTTGCCTTAGATTGATGACGTGATGCCATTTTGTTTTTATAAAGTCAAAGAAGTATTTACTTAGTGAATATTGCAGCGACTATTCTGCCAGGTGTATGTTTCACCATAAATGAAAAAAGTACAATATAAACCATTGTTGTTTCATATAGTGACCGCGCAAAACGGTCACAGTAAATCCTAATTGTAACAAGGCGAAGTGATACTCAGTGAAAATTGTATATGAACTATCGAGTGGTTGCTGGATGATTATCAAGCACTTCGTCAAATTTCCGCGGTCTGACTTTTAAGGTTTTAAATCGGATGGTGTTCTAGACCAAATAAGATGGATGAAAGAAGTAAAGTTCCTTTATAAACATCTATCATTATGATATAAAAGAATGTAACTTTTGGATGGGTTCTTCTACACACTATTTCCCATCTTGTCCTTTCATATGCTCTCTGTACTTCTAGAACTCACAATGATGTTGATGTATTTGTCTTGAAACCATTACTTAGTAAAGAAAATTGTTTAGACATGAGAGTGCTCACCTTAGGTGCTCAAGCGTGATGACTGGCAGTGGCCAAAGGGATACGTTTTCTCTTGACGTCTACCAGAGCCATACGTCAATATACGATTGTAGTGATATATTTCACTGCTATTTCAAAGTAAATGGAAATCATCACTTCTAGAATTATATTTGCAAGAAAAGTTTTAGAGATTTTCGTTTAGAGGTAGATAAAACCCTCATTAACTTCTTAAACCATTACGACATTCACTACATTTGGAGGGTTCTTCAAGTGTGGGTCCCCTGTCATTGCTCAATCTAAATTTCCAAAAGACCGATACTGTACGTACTTAGGGAAGAAAGACTACTTCCCTACGTATTCCCAGTGTGTCATAAAAGACGACCTAAAGGGAGCGAGAGCGGCGGACTGGAAACCCTTCCGTTCTTGTATTTCCATTTCTAAAAGAGGAAATAGAAGGAGTCACGCGGGTAGTGCTCATCATCCTCAAAGGCTCGGATTGGGGTGTCCGGAATGTGTGTGAATGTAACCAAGATGAAAAGAAAGGAGAGATAGGTGGTATGTTTGAGGAAAGAAACCTGGATGTTCTGGCTGTGAGTGAAAAGAAGATCAAGGGTAAAGGGGAATACTGATTCAGAAACGTCCTGCGAGTAAAGTCAGGGGATGGTGAGAGTACAAACGCTAAGCTAGAAGTAGCACTACTCCTGAAGCAGTTATGGGAATGTGTGATAGAGTGTAAGGAAGTAGATTCTAGATTGATGTAGGTAAAACTGAAAGTGGATAGCGACAGAGGGGTGATTACTGGTGCTTATGCACCTGGTAATGAGAAGAAAGTGTTTTGGAGCACCTGAGTGAGTGTGTCAGCAGCTTTGGTGCACGTGACCGGGTATTAGTGATGGGTGATTTAAGTGCGAAGATGAGAAATGTGGCAGTTGAGGGAAAAATTGGTGTATATGGGGTTTTCAGCGTTGGCAACTCAAATGGTGAAGAGCTTCTGGACTTGTGCTGAAAAAAGACTAGGGATTGGGAATACCTAGTTTAAAAAGAGATACACAAGTATACGTATGTGAGTAGGAGATATGATCAAAGGGTATCATTATATTACGTGTTAATCTAATGGCGTCTAAAATAGACTTTTGGATGTTAATGCGATGCGAAGAGCAGCTGGTAGGATGTTTGATAAGTATCGTATGTAGGCCAAAGTGAAGATTTGTAGAGGTTTTCAAAAAGAATCTCGGGGAGATGAGAGTGACGAGGCTAAGTGAGTTTGGGAAGGAGACTTGTGTGAGGAAGTACCAGGAGAGATTCAGTATAGAAAGGTGGGAGCAAATGACGAGAAGGGAGTGGGTGAGGAATGGGATGTACTTAGGGAAGCAGTGATGGCATGTGCCAAATATATATATGGCATCAGAAAGGTAGGAGGTGGGCAGATTAGAAACGGTGTGAGTGGTTGGAGGAATAAGTAATGTTGATAATGAAAAAAAAAAAAAAGCGTTTGGACTTTACTTGCAAGGAAAAAGTGTAAATGACCGGAAAATATATAAGAGAAAGGGGCAGGAGGACAAAAGAAAGGTACAAGGGTTGAAACAGAGGGCAAAGGAGAGTCAGGGTGAGAGCCTATCATTAAACGTTAGGAAGAATTAAAAAATGTTTTGTAAGGAGGTACGTAACGTGCGTAAGACAAAGGAACAAATGGGAACATCTGTGAAGGGAGCAAGAGGGAAAGTGGTAACAAGTAGTGATGATTTGAGGTGGAGATGGAGTAGAAATTTTGAGGACATATATATATATGTATATATATATATATATATATATATATATATATATATATATATATATATATATATATATATATATATATATATATATATATATATATATATATATATATTATATATATATATATATATATATATATTATATATATATATATATCTTTTGACTTCTGG
>NC_092242.1:34262262-34277262 GCF_036320965.1 Panulirus ornatus
AATGTTGGTTTGCGGCCGGGGTGCGTGATGTCTCCGTGTTTCTTTAATTTGTTCATGGATGAGGTTAGGGAGGTGAATGCAAGAGTTTTGGAAAGAGGGGCACGTATGCAGTCTGTTGTGAATGAGAGACCTTGGGAAGAGAGTCAGTTGTTGTTCGCTGATGATACAGCGATGGTGGCTGACTCGGATCAGAAACTGCAGAAACTGGTGACTGAGTTTGGTAAAGTGTGTGAAAGAAGAAAGTTAAGAGTAAATGTGAATAAAAGGCAAAATTATTAGGTGCAGTATGGTTGAGGGACAAGTCAATTGGTAGGGTAAGTTTGAATGGAGGAAAACTGGAGGAAGTGAAGTGTTTTAGATATCTGGGAGTGGATTTGCCAGCGGATAGAACCATGGAAGCGGAGGTAAGTCATAGGGTGGGGGAGGGGGCGAAAGTTGTAAAAGCTTTGAAAAATGTGTGGAAGGCGAGAACGTTATCTCGGAAAGCAAAAATGGTTATGTTTAAAGGAAAAGTGGTTCCGACAACGTTACATGGTTGCGAGGCATGGGTTATAGATGATGTGCGGAGGAGGGTGGATGTGTTGGAAGTGAGATGCTTTAATGTTTGAGGGCAATATGTGGTGCGAAGTGGCTTGATCGAGTAAGTAATGAAAGGGTAAGAGATGTGTGGTAATAGAGTGTGGTTGAGAGACCACAAAAGAGGGTGTTTTGAAATGGTTTGGTCACATTGAGAGAATGAGTGAGGCAAGATTGACCAAGAGGATATATGTGTCAGAGGCGGAGGAAACGAGGAGAAGTTTGAATGGGAGATCAAATTGGAGTTGGAAAGATGGAGTGAAAAAGATTTTGAGTGATCGGGGCCTGAACATGCAGGAGGGTGAAAGGCGTGCAAGGAATAGAGAGAATTGGAACGATGTAGTATACCGTAGTCGAAGTGCCGTCAATGGATTGAACCAGGGTATGTGAAGCGTCTAAGGTAAACCATGGAAAGTTCTGTGGGGCCTGGATGTGGAAAGGGATCAGTGCTTTCGGTGCATTATACATGACAGCTAGAGAGTGAGTGTGAACGAATGTGTCCTTTATTGTCTTTTCTTAGTGCTACCTCGCGCATATACGGGGGAGGAGGCTGTCATTTCATGTGTGGCGGAGTGGTGACAGGAATGAAAAAGGGCAGAGAGTATGACTTATGTTCATATGTATATATGTATATGTCCGTGTGTGTGCATATATGTATACGTTGAGATGTATAGGTATGTATATGTGCGCGTGTGTAGGTGTATGTGAGAGGGTTGGGCCATTCTTTCGTCTGTTTCCTTGCGCTACCTCGCTAACGCGGGAGACAGCGAAAAAGTATGATAAATAAATAAATAGATAATATATATACATATATATATATATATATATATATATATATATATATATATATTTTTTCATACTATTCGCCATTTCCCGCGTTTGCGAGGTAGCGTTAAGAACAAAGGACTGGACCTTAGAGGGAAAATCCTCATCGGGCCCCCTCCCACACCATATATTCTTAATACCTTCCACAGAGCATCTCTATCAACTCTATCATATGCCTTCTCCAGATCCACAAATGCTACATACATATATATGGGGATAGGGGATTAAGAATACATCCCACGTATTCCCTGCGTGTCGTAGAAGGCGACTAAAAGGGGAGGGAGCGGGGGGCTGGAAATCCTCCCCTCTCTCTTTTTTTTTTTTTAATTTTCTCGGTTCCTTCTTTTGGAAAATTAAAAAAAAACGAGAGGGGAGGATATATATATATATATATATATATATATATATATATATATATATATATATATATATTTTTTTTTTTTTTTTTTTTTTTTTCAAACTATTCGCCATTTCCCGCGTTAGCGAGGTAGCGTTAAGAACAGAGGACTGGGCCATTGAGGGAATATCCTCACCTGGCCCCCTTCTCTGTTCCTTCTTTTGGAAAAATTAAAAAAAATTGAGAGGGGAGGATTTCCAGCCCCCCGCTCTCTTCCCTTTTAGTCGCCTTCTACGACACGCAGGGAATACGTGGGAAGTATTCTTTCTCCCCTATCCCCTATATATATATATATATATATATATTTTTTTTTTTTTTTTTTTTTGCTTTGTCGCTGTCTCCCGCGTTTGCGAGGTAGCGCAAGGAAACAGACGAAAGAAATGGCCCAACCCACCCCCATACACATGTATATACATACATCCACACACGCAACTACACATACCTACACAGCTTTCCATGGTTTACCCCAGACGCTTCACATGCCCTGATTCAATCCACTGACAGCACGTCAACCCCGGTATACCACATCGCTCCAATTCACTCTATTCCTTGCCCTCCTTTCACCCTCCTGCATGTTCAGGTACCGATCACACAAAATCTTTTTCACTCCATCTTTCCACCTCCAATTTGGTCTCCCTCTTCTCCTCGTTCCCTCCACCTCCGACACGTATATCTTCTTGGTCAATCTTTCCTCACTCATTCTCTCCATGTGCCCAAACCATTTCAAAACACCCTCTTCTGCTCTCTCAACCACTCTCTTTTTTTTCCACACATCTCTTTTACCCTTACGTTACTTACTCGATCAAACCACCTCACACCACACATTGTCCTGAAACATCTCATTTCCAGCACATCCATCCTCCTGCGCACAACTCTATCCATAGCCCACGCCTCGCAACCATACAACATTGTTGGCACCACTATTCCTTCAAACATACCCATTTTTGCTTTCCGAGATAATGTTCTCGACTTCCACACATTCTTCAAGGCTCCCAGAATTTTCGCCCCCTCCCCCACCCTATGATCCACTTCCGCTTCCATGGTTCCATCCGCTGCCAGATCCACTCCCAGATATCTAAAACACTTCACTTCCTCCAGTTTTTCTCCATTCAAACTCACCTCCCAATTGACCCTCAACCCTACTGTACCTAATAACCTTGCTCTTATTCACATTTACTCTTAACTTTCTTCTTTCACACACTTTACCAAACTCAGTCACCAGCTTCTGCAGTTTCTCACATGAATCAGCCTCCAGCGCTGTATCATCAGCGAACAACAACTGACTCACTTCCCAAGCTCTCTCATCCCCAACAGACTTCATACTTGCCCCTCTTTCCAAAACTCTTGCATTTACCTCCCTAACAACCCCATCCATAAACAAATTAAATAACCATGGAGACATCACACACCCCTGCCGCAAACCTACATTCATTGAGAACCAATCACTTTCCTCTCTTCCTACACGTACACATGCCTTACATCCTCGATAAAAACTTTTCACTGCTTCTAACAACTTGCCTCCCACACCATATATTCTTAATACCTTCCACAGAGCATCTCTATCAACTCTATCATATGCCTTCTCCAGATCCACAAATGCTACATACATATATATGGGGATAGGGGATTAAGAATACATCCCACGTATTCCCTGCGTGTCGTAGAAGGCGACTAAAAGGGGAGGGAGCGGGGGGCTGGAAATCCTCCCCTCTCTCTTTTTTTTTTTTTAATTTTCCAAAAGAAGGAACAGAGGGGGCCAGGTGAGGATATTCAAAAAAAGGCCCAGTCCTCTGTTCTTAACGCTACCTCGCTATCGCGGGAAATGGCGAATAGTATGAAAAAAAAAATATATGTATATATATATATATATATATATATATATATATATATATATATATATATATATATATATATATATATATATATGGGAGCGGGGGGCTGGAGGGAGCGGGGGGCTGGAAATCCTCCCCTCTCATTTTTTTTTTAAATTTTCCAAAAGAAGGAACAGAGAAGGGGGCCATATGAGGATATTCCCTCAAAGGCCCAGTCCTCTGTTCTTAACGCTACCTCGCTAATGCGGGAAATGGCGAATAGTATGAAAAAAAAAAAAAAAAAAAATATATATATATATATATATATATATATATATATATATATATATATATATATATATATATATATATATATATATATATATATATATATATATATATATATATATATATATATATACTTGGAGGGAAGTCTGATCATTATCTTGTGGAGGCTAAGGTGAAGATTTGTATGGGTTTTCAGAAAAGAAGAGTGAATGTTGGGGTGAAGAGGGTGGTGAGAGTAAGTGAGCTTGGGAAGGAGACTTGTGTGAGGAAGTACCAGGAGAGACTGAGTACAGAATGGAAAAAGGTGAGAACAATGGAAGTAAGGGGAGTGGGGGAGGAATGGGATGTTTTTAGGAAATCAGTGATGGATTGCGCAAAAGATGCTTGTGGCATGAGAAGAGTGGGAGGTGGGTTGATTAGAAAGGGTAGTGAGTGGTGGGATGAAGAAGTAAGATTATTAGTGAAAGAGAAGAGAGAGAGGCATTTGGACGATTTTTGCAGGGAAAAAATGCAATTGAGTGAGAGATGTATCATTTGCCCTCTTTTTCACCTCTTGTATTGTGAGACGAAGGGTATTCGAGTACTTAGTATTTCGAATAGTTGTTTCCTATTATACAGTCCCTTAGCCTAGCGGTTAGCATGCCTGCCTCTTGCACAAGGGGTCCCAGGTTCGATCCTGGCTGTTGGAGCTTTGTATGTTCAATGAAGGTGTGCGTTCATATACAATTTATTCGTATTCATATAACTCCGCGTTGTACAGTCAGGTTCGGTAAAACGCTATCAGCTGGCTATGTGTTCTGTTCGGAAACAACCGATCGACCCCGTTGCTCACCATTGTGAGACGAAGGGTATTCGAGTACTTAGTATTTCGAATAGTTGTTTCCTATTATACAGTCCCTTAGCCTAGCAGTTAGCATGCCTGCCTCTTGCACAAGAGGTCCCAGGTTCGATCCTGGCTGTTGGAGCTTTGTATGTTCTATGAAGGTGCGCGTTCATATACACTTTATTCGTATTCATATAACTCCGCGTTGTACAGTCAGGTTCGGTAAAACGCTATCAGCTGGCTATGTGTTCTGTTCGGAAACAACCGATAGACCCCGTTGTTCACCATTGTGAGACGAAGGGTATTCGAGTACTTAGTATTTCGAATAGTTGTTTCCTATTATACAGTCCCTTAGCCTAGCAGTTAGCATGCCTGCCTCTTGCACAAGGGGTCCCAGGTTCGATCCTGGCTGTTGGAGCTTTGTATGATATATGCATATATATATATATATATATATATATATATATATATATATGTATATATATATATATATATACATATATATATATATATATATATATATACATTCCATTCCTATGAGTCCAAGGGGAAAATGAAACACGAAAAGTTCCCAAGTGCACTTGCTATCCAAAGCTATCCAATTTTTATAGACCATAACTAATATTAAGATTATAATTCTTTGTGTATTTAATAATAGAAGATCCAATGATATTTCTCTTGGTAATAGAGTTAGAGTTAACAACGGAGATGTCGTTACTCCAGTCAATACAATAATCATAGTTTATAACATGATTAAACAAGCATTCGATTCTTGTCACGTTCTTATGCTATATTTATGTTGCTTAGGTCTAACAGAAAGATCCTTACAAGTCTGACCACCATAAAATTTATCACAGTTTTCGCAAGGCAAATATATATAAATATTTACACTATTGACGTTTGTGTAAATAAATTATACATTTCCCTTTTCCATAGCCAGAGATTATGTGATATTCATTTTTATTTCATTTCCGGCTAGAAGTTTCAGTTTTCTAAATTATTTCTTACGTTTTTCATATATATATATATATATATATATATATATATATATATATATATATATATATATATATATATATATATATATATATATATATATATATATATATATATATATATATATATATATATATAAAGAATACTTCCCAGCATTCCTCACGTGTCGTAGATGGCGACTAGAGGGGAAGGGAGCGGGGGGCCAGAAGTCCTCCCCTCCTTGTATTTTAACTTTCTAAAATGGGAAACAGAAGGAGTCACGCGGAGTGTGCTTATCCTCCTCATAGGCTCAGATTGGGGTGTCTAAATGTGTGTGGATGTAACCAAGATGTGAAAAAAGCAGAGATAGGTAGTATGTTTGAGGAAAGGAACCTAGATGTTTTGGCTCTGAGTGAAACGAAGCTTAAGGGTAAAGGGGAAAAGTGGTTTGGGAATGTCTTGGGAGTAAAGTCAGGGGTTAGTGAGAGGACAAGAGCAAGGGAAGGAGTAGCACTACTCCTGAAACAGGAGTTGTGGGAGTATGTGATAGAACGTAAGAAAGTAAATTCTAGATTACTATGGGTAAAACTGAAAGTTGATGGAGAGAGATGGGTGATTATTGGTGCATATGCACCTGGGCATGAGAAGAAAGATCATGAGAGGCAAGTGTTTTGGGAGCAGCTGATTGAGTGTGTTAGTGGCTTTGATGCACAAGACCGGGTTATAGTGATGGGTGATTCGAATGCAAAGGTGAGTAATGTGGCAGTTGAGGAAATAATTGGTATACATGGGATGTTCAGTGTTGTAAATGGAAATGGTGAAGAGCTCGTAGACTTATATGCTGAAAAAGGACTGGTTATTGGGAATACCTGGTTTAAAAAGCGAGATATACATAAGTATACGTATGTAAGTAGGAGAGATGGCCAGAGAGCGTTATTGGATTACGTGTTAATTGACAGGAGCGCGAAAGAGAGACTTTTGGATATTAATGTGATGAGAGGTGCAACTAGAGGGATGTCTGATCATTATCTTGTGAAGGCGAAGTTGAAGATTTGTATGGGTTTTCAGAAAAGAAGAGAGAATGTTGGGGTGAAGAGGGTGGTGAGAGTAAGTGAGCCTGGGAATTAGACTTTTGTGAGGAAGTACCAGGAGAGAGTAAGTACAGAATGGAAAAAGGTGAGAACAAAGGAGGTAAAGAGAGTGGGGGAGGAATGGGATGTATTTAGGGAAGCAGTGATGGCTTGCGCAAAAGATGCTTGTGGCATTAGAAACGTGGGAGGCGGGTTGATTAGAAAGGGTAGTGAGTGGTGGGATGAAGAAGTAAGATTATTAGTGAAAGAGAAGAGAGCGGCATTTGGACGATTTTTGCAGGGAAAAAATGCAAATGAGTGGGAGATGTATAAAAGAAAGAGACAGGAGGTCAAGAGAAAGGTGAAAGAGGTGAAAAAGAGGGCAAATGAGAGTTGGGTGGAGAGAGTATCATTAAATTTTAGGGAGAATAAGATGTTCTGGAAGGAGGTAGATATAGTGCGTAAGACAATGGAGCAAATGGGAACTTCAGTGAAGGGGGCTAATGGGGAGAGGATAAGTAGTGGTGATGTGAGAAGGAGATTGAGTGAGTATTTTGAAGGTTTGTTGAATGTGTTTGATGATAGAGTGGCGGATATAGGGTGTTTTGGTCGAGGTAATGTGCAAAGTGAGAGGGTTAGGGAAAATGCTTTGGTAAACAGAGAAGAGGTAGTAAAAGCTTTGCGGAAGATGAAAGCCGGCACGGCAGTAGGTTTGGATGGTATTGCAGTGTATTTTATCAAAAAAGGTGGTGACTGTATTGTTGACTGGTTGGTAAGGTTATTTAATGTATGTATGATTAATGGTGAGTGCCTGAGGATTGGCGGAATGCATACATAGTGCCATTGTACAAAGGCAAAGGGGATAAGAGTGAGTGCTCAAATTACAGAGGTATAAGTTTGTTGAGTATTCCTGGTAAATTATATGGGAGGGTATTGATTGAGAGGGTGAAGACATATACAGAGCATCAGATTGGGGAAGAGAAGTGTGGTTTCAGAAGTGGTAGAGGATGTGTGGATCAGGTGTTTGCTTTGAAGAATGCATGTGAGAAATACTTAGAAAAGCAAATGGATTTGTATGTAGCATTTATGGATCTGGAGAAGGCATATGATAGTGTTGATAGAGATGCTCTGTGGAAGGTACTAAGAATATATGGTGTGGGAGGCAAGTTGTTGGAAGCAGTGAGGGGTTTTTATCGAGGATGTAGGGGCATGTGTACGTGTAGGAAGAGAGGAGAGTGATTGGTTCTCAGTGAATGTAGGTTTGCAACAGGGGATGTGTGATGTCTCCATGGTTGTTTGATTTGTTTATGGATGGGGTTGTTAGGGAGGTGAATGAAAGGGTTTTGGAAAGAGGAGCGAGTATGAAGTCTGTTGGGGATGAGAGAGCTTGAGAAGTGAGTCAGTTGTTGTTCGCTGATGATACTGCACTGGTGGCTGATTCATGTGAGAAACTGCAGAAGCTGGTGAGTGAGTTTGGTAAAGTGTGTGTAAGAAACAAGAAAGAAAGTTAAGAGTAAATATGAATAATAGCAAGGTTATTAGGTACAGCAGGGTTGAGGGTCAAGTCAACTGGGGGGTAAGTTTGAATGTAGAAAAACTGGAGGAACTAAAGTGCTTTAGATATCTGGGAGTGGATCTGGCAGCGGATGGAACCATGGAAGCGGAAGTGAATCTTAGGGTGGGGGAGTGGGCGAAAATCCTGGGAGCCTTGAAGAATGTGTGGAGGTCGAGAACATTATCTTGGAAAGCAAAAATGGGTATGTTTGAAGGAATAGTGGTTCCAACAATGTTGTATGGTTGCGAGGCATGGGCTATGGATAGAGTTGTGTGCAGGAGGGTGGATGTGTTGGAAATGAGATGTTTGAGGATAATATGTGGTGTGAGGTGGTTTGATCGAGTAAGTAATGTAAGGGTAAGAGAGATGTGTGGAAATAAAAAGAGCGTGGTTGAGAGAGCAGAAGAGGGTGTTCTGAAATGGTTTGGGCACATGGAGAGAATGAGTGAGGAAAGATTGACCAAGAGGATATATGTGTTGGAGGTGGAGGGAACGAGAAGTGGGAGACCAAATTGAAGGTTGAAAGATGGAGTGAAAAAGATTTTGAGTGATCGGGGCGTGAACATGCAGGAGGGTGAAAGGTGGGCAAGGAATAGAGTGAATTGGATCGATGTGGTATACCGGGGTCGACGTGCTGTCAATGGATTGAATCAGGGCATGTGAAGCGCCTGGGGTAAACCATGGAAAGTTCTGTTGGGCCTGGATGTGGAAAGGGATTCGTGGTTTCGGGCATTATTGCATGACAGCTATAGACTGAGTGTGAACGAATGGGGCCTTTGTTGTCTTTTCGTAGCGCTACCTCGCACACAAGAGGGGGGAGGGGGATGTTATTCTATGTGTGGCGAGGTGGCGATAGGAATGAATGAAGGCAGACAGTGTGAATTGTGTGCATGTGTATATATGTATGTGTCTGTGTGTGTATATATATGTGTACATTGAGATGTGTGGGTATGTATATTTGCTTGTGTGGACGTGTATGTATATACAAGTGTATGGGGTGGGTTGGGCCATTTCTTTCGTCTGTTTCCTTGCGCTACCTCGCAAACGCGAGAGACAGCGACAAAGCAAAATATATAATAATAGTAGTATAAGTTGAGTTGTATAGATATGTAAATGTGCATGTGAGGAAGTGTATGTGTATACATATGTATGTGGGTGGGTTGGGCCATTCTTTCTTCTGTTTCCTTGCGCTACCTCGCTAAAGCGGGAGACAGCGACAAAGTATAATAATAATCATAATGATATGAATATGATGATAAGTTAGAAATAGTGTGAATAAATGTAATTGATATTATAATGATGAAGATGATGACCTTGAAAATGAATGGTGGAAAGAAATGATTTTGTGGGTATTGATCCGACGTGGCGGTAACTACCATCTAGTCGGCACACCACCCACGGTCACAGTTTACCAAGAGTGCGAAAAGATAGAACAGACTAGAGATAGGCCTCCAACACAGCATGCATATAGAATAAATAGTTTGTTCGGAGGTCGACCAGCTCAGCCCCATGGCGTAGCTGCCCCGGGGATGACCACCTCCCACGAGGCTGACCGCCATTGCACATGTCCACCCGCCATGCGACCTGCCCAAGTAGGAGGAGCCTCACACCGAAGCCAACCCCGCCACAGAGCAGAACCCACGAACCACCCTACATCATCTTGATTGACTCTGTATGTCAGCTGTAATGGCCAGTCGAACATCGCCTGACCGAATATTGTTCATATTGCTCGTATTTCTCCTCATACCAAACCCTCTGGGCTCATTTGAACCTCACCTGATCGGTAGCAGTTATGAAGCTTCAGGAATGAAGGCTTGCCAACCACAGGTGCTTGTGCTCTATTAATGTTACACGAGTCACATTTAATCTTCAGACAAAACCCCGACACGACTTTTGTCTTTCATTGCACGTACACAGGAAAGATCCATACCACAAGTATGCTCAAGTGTGCTCAAGAAATCGGACAAAGACTTCATGATATAAAATATTCCTTGAGGCTGTAGATAACTACCAATGTTCTAGATCCAGGAGCACATGAAAATGATTGTTAACTCGCAAAGGATGACTTCGTTAAGCACAAGAGGTACGATAAATGGCCAGATTACATAAACTACAGGTCGGAGATGAGTGTCTAGTGAGACTTTCTAAAGGGACAAACAAACTACTGGTCCAGTGAAATGGATCGTACACGTAGAGTCGTGCCCCTCTAACACTGATTATATCATAATCACAGGAAACCAACTAAAGTGATTCGATGTAATCCTATTGAAGAAACATTGTGCATAGCAGGTTTAATGTGCATTTCAGACTTCAGGTGGCTCGTTAGATCAACTGCTTGGCAGCCTTGTGCCAGTAAGGAGACACTCTGACAGTTATGGAAACCCAATATCACCTGCGCTGCACCATGGCACTATCCAGTAACAAACTGGACCAATCTGTGGTTGCTGAACTAAGCCGAAGTAAGATGGAAAGGATGAGCAGACTAATGAACGGATTGTATTTCAGGCCCAGGTGATCCAGGAGGTTACCAGAGAATACGCTTAGGTGGTTTACGACAGGCTCAAGATTGCCTCATTGGAGCGTCATAAGACAGGATTGAGGAACAAAGTGCTCGTGAGATCCAAACTGTCCAGTATAAGAAGCACGTTGAATGAAGTCATTACGAACGAGACTGTAGACATGAAAGAAGCTACCGTTATAGAGCCTTCATCGTTCAATTACCGCAGCCCAACAGTCGGAGCGAGCAAGAAGGATGTGTTGTGACATCAGGATATGAAATGATGTCCCTAAACTTGTTGACGAGTCTGTTTCAAACGAAGGGACTTTAGTGAACATATTATCCAGCCCAAAATACTTACCAAGATGAATCTGACCGTGAGATTCATTAAGATAAGCTTACATCTCCAGAACCGTGAACTGGCCACTTTCCAGCATAGATAGAGCTCTGGAACGCTCTCATGTACTGTTCTTTGATTTATTGATATACCCGCCGCCTCCAGCACGACAATGAGGTGAGATAGAGTTGTGTGTATACAAACAGTGTTCCATACGTATCTAATACAATCTCGCTTTCCACAGTCCTTCCTTCTGCACATGTTTATCGTCTTTCTTAACAACTTGATATTTTCTTTAGATTTCTATTTGCACTTGTTCCGAGATCATCATCTGCTTTCCTTTTATTTTGAGTCACCCTCATTTTTCACTTTATTGTTCAGGACTTTTTATTTCACATTTCTTACCCTCTACTAATCATTGTTTTCTGGAAGGTTCAGCTCCATCCAAGTTAGTCATTCTCATCAACCAAGTTCCTTACATCTTCACGTTTTCTACGCTGGTCTTCTCTCACTTGCTGTTCTTACAGCGCCACGCACATTCTTGCAGCCTCCACGAATACAGTCTTCATGTTACCCCACAACACATCATCGTTACAGTCACTGCTTCATCCATATTTCTCGGGGTTTTGTTTAACATTTCAAAAATTTAGAAGAAACAAAGTAACTTAAAAAGCTTAGATTCATTGTAGATGGTCACGTAAGCCCAAGATAAACACCATGTAACAGTAAATAGTGGGCAGCTAACTTAAAATTGGGTCACAAACATGATGATAAACAGAACCCATGAAAAGAAGAGTTTATGAGACTTTCCAAATCCTGAGAAGCGATACAAGTTTATGATATTGTTGATCTTATTAAAGTGGGCCCTTGGCGAATGTTTCACCTGTGATGGACTGGGGCTAGTTAAGCGTTAGTATGTTAGCGGGATATTGACCTACTTTTCCGCAGATAGTTGGGTTTGTATCCATAATATATATTGTGTTTGGGATGTGTGGCCTTTATTCATCTCTTTGTTTGTGGTCCATCTGTCTCAGGATGGTAAACCAAGAAGAAACTCAAGACAAAGCATTGTCTGGCAGGTAAACCAGTTTAGTGGATTCTATGTCACAGGAAAGGCAGGTACATGCATTCCCAATGACGGTCGAGGAAATGAGATATATGGTATACAAAGAAAGTGAACATAATATTGTATAAAGATCTCTCCCTAGTGATTGGTGATATTAAAGTTAAACAAGGTATGATATGTGCAAAGTATGATACTGAACATGAGAACAGCAGCCATAAGGTATTCCCTCATATCAAGCTTTCTCTCTCATGTGATGTCTCCTTACTTAAAACAAAACTTTGGTCACGAGTTACTTATGGTTTTCTCATTTTACTGTCAATCAGTCTTACCATTGTCAAGCAAAGTAGAAATCCACTTTCGCTCATTATTTTCTTATGCTTGTCTCAACACCATATATATAGTTCTGAGATCTCAAATAGTTCCTAAGGTTCCCGACGCGTCACAGTGACTATAATGAATTTTCAAGTTCGCAGTTATTGGACTGAAGTCAAATGTTGATTGTAGTTCACATACAAGTGCCACATACCCAGTGAGTGTGCGAGGTCTTAACATTACCTTTGACACCTGAAGAAAGTGTTAAAGATTTATCGGATGGTTGTTATAACTTGACCTTGACGGCCTTAATGACTGGCTGTTGATAGGTTCAAAGCCCAAATAACCAACTAACTATCCACTCCCCATATCCTGGTACTGTACTCTGAAAAGTGACGATTCTCGCATCTTGGAGTTACTACTGTGACAGACTTATAGATGAGCTACTGACCACCTCTGAAGAACTCATTTTCAAAAACACCTGAAACATGATACACAAGATTTTTGGCTACCAAAAGCATACATCGCATCGTGACATCATGTAGGTTGTGCATTGAGCCTTCATGTTTAACTTATTCCATCACGACATATACTCACGGAAAACAAAGAAAGATCTAAAATTCCACGTAAATTGTAGGCACAGCTGTAATAGAACAAAAACAACTAGCTCAACTATAAGCTTACGTATATCCCATTAACCAGAGATTTAAGTGCAACTTCAACTTTTCTTCGCTTAGTTTTACCTTCAACTTGACATTTTTCACTGTCATCCTCACTGAACTCTGCTCCTAAATGCTAAGACTCCATAACTTCCTGTTGTTCACCACATAAACTAACATTAAATTTTGATCTTCCATCCCTGTCCAAAACTGGCTTCATAATATTTACCGCACTCACTCTCAACATCCTCCTCCTACTTAAATCACTGAAACAGCCCATCATTACACCTCGCTGGTCTTCTGCTATAGTTGCTACATACAGCAACTTTGGCAACTTCTAGCCTGTTTCTTCATGATGAAACATTACACCATGATAACTCCAATTTCACTTTCATCTCACGTAACTTATCATCCATGGAAATATTGAATGATCATGATGTTATCATACAGTCCTGACACACTCCCTTATTCCTTTCAAACTATTCATACCCCAACTTAATCTTACACATAAACTACTTTTCTTTAGAAACCCATTCCAATATTCAGAACAATACCATACACACTATAAAGAGCCAGAAAAACCCAGCTATCTTGCCTGTTCTCTCTGTTGTACGTCTCTCTCACCCACTGATGCTGCATACACCTTCTCTTTCTCTATAGTTTCTTCTCGACATTCTTAAGAACAAAGCTTCCGTAAGCATACCTTCTTTTCCTTCATAATCCCTCGTCTTGTTCTTCAGCAAGGGCTTCACTAATTCTCATAATATTACTCACTATCCTGCCATACACATTGTCAACGGTGGTAAGGATTCGACTGCATTTACAGAGCCACAAATACTGTTTTCGTTCAGTCTATAGGCACTTGAACACTACGATGTCTCCATACAACAATCTTTTCATCTTTCAAAAGCTTTCTTCCACTTACTTATTAAGAAATTAGAAACATAGAATGAATACATATTATTATGAAATATGAGGTTAGAATACTAAGCTGTGAAATCAATAGCGTGTCTTTTAAACTTGAAGAATTTACCAAAAATGACTGCATCCTCAATATCTATAACAAAATCTAAATGAGCGACGTATGCAAAAATGGAGGCATTTGAAAGAAATGATCAAAAACAGTGTTGGTTATTGTAAGTCATGTGACAAGCTAATTCTAATCAAATATGAACTTTCAAGACGAAACACATTCAGATGAGAAAAAGACTTACTCATGCTACAGTCCTGTTTATGATTGGTAGTTTATCAGTTCAGTTTTCCTGGTGAAGTTTGTACACAAACGATCTGCTATTTACGGTGGAATGAGTAGCAAACTATTATCTAAACGTCTACCTTGCTCTTACGATGGGGAGCCATCAACAGACACACGCAATGTGCACGTAGAGGCAAACCAACTTTAAGACAGATGGCAATCCTGGAAGCAATTGCAAAGGAGAGACTTAATCCTCTATCAGCCTACAAATCCCAGGATCACAGAGAACATCAAAACTATAACCGACAATCATCCCAATGGCAGGCGGCTCCAGAGGTGTTATTCTATCTTACCCAAGATAAACGCAAGATTCCACGGACTGCGAAGATGGCTACATATGTGGGAAGTACCATTGTCGCTGGCAGACAAGATAGTGAACTCAAGATCTGAGATTACAGTTATTTTGAGTACCGTCAAATCTTGACTACCGTCAATAAGCTGAGACATATCAATACCTACTTAACAGAAGATGCAGTATGCCTATAGTGGAACATCACAAGATTTGGTAAACTCTTCTTACATATCCTTGTATATATGTAAATGAAGACTTTCGA
>NC_092242.1:34278828-34325660 GCF_036320965.1 Panulirus ornatus
CACTGACTGCACGTCAACCCCGGTATACCATATCGATCCAATTCACTCTATTCCTTCCCCGCCTTTCACCCTCCTGCATGTTCAGGCCCCGATCACTCAAAATCTTTTTCACTCCATCTTTCCACCTCCAATTTGGTCTCCCACTTCTCCTCGTTCCCTGCACCTCCGGCACATATATCCTCTTGGTCAATCTTTCCTCACTCATTCTCTCCATGTGCCCAAACCATTTCAAAACACCCTCTTCTGCTCTCTCAACCAAACCCTTTTTATTTCCACACATCTCTCTTACCCTTACATTACTTACTCGATCAAACCACCTCACACCACACATTGTCCTCAAACATCTCATTTCCAGCACATCCACCCTCCTGCGCACAACTCTATCCATAGCCCACGCCTCGCAACCATACAACATTGTTGGAACCACTATTCCTTCAAACATACCCATTTTTGCTTTACGAGATAATGTTCTCGACTTCCACACATTCTTCAAGGCTCCCAGGATTTTCGCCCCCTCCCCCAACCTATGATTCACTTCCGCTTCCATGGTTCCATCCGCTGCCAGATCCACTCCCAGATATCTAAAACACTTTACTTCCTCCAGTTTTTCTCCATTCAAACTTACCTCCCAATTGACTTGACCCTCAACCCTACTGTACCTAATAACATTGCTCATATTCACATTTACTCTTAACTTTCTTCTTTCACAAACTTTACCAAACTCAGTCACCAGCTTCTGCAGTTTCTCACATGAATCAGCCAACAGCGCTGTATCATCAGCGAACAACAACTGACTCACTTCCCAAGCTCTCTCATCTACAACAGACTTCATACTTGCCCCTCTTTCCAAAACTCTTGCTTTTACCTCCCTCACAACCCCATCCATAAACAAATTAAACAGCCATGGAGACATCGCACACCCCTGTCGCAAGCCTACATTCACTGAGAACCAATCATTTTCCTCTCTTCCTACACGCACACATGCCATACATCCTCGATAAAAACTTTTCACTGCTTCTAACAACTTGCCTACCACACCATATATTCTTAATACCTTCCACAGAGCATCTCTATCAACTCTATCATATCATATCATATCATATCATATATATATATATATATATATATATATATATATATATATATATATATATATATATATATATATATATATATATATATATATATATTTATATATGTAATTTATCCCTGGAGATAGGGGAGAAAGAATGCTTCCCACGCATTACTCACGTGTCATAGAAGGCGACTAAAGGGGACGGGAGCGAGTGTTAGAAACCCTCCTCTCCTTGTATTCTAACTATCTAAAAGGGGATACAGAAGAAGTAGTCTCGCGGGGGGTGCTCATACTCCTCGAAGGCTTAGACTGAGGTGTCTGTGTGTGGATGTAACCAAGATGAGCGAAAGTAGAGATCGGTAGTATGTTGAGGAAAGGAACCTGGATGTTTTGGCTCTGAGTGAAACGAAGCTCAAGGGTAATGTGGAGAGTGGTTTGGGAATGTCTTGGGAGTAAAGTCAGAGGTTAGTGAGGGGACGAGAGGAAGGAAAGGAGTAGCACTACCCCTGAAACAGGAGTGATGGGACTATATAATCTCGTGTTAGAAAGTAAATTCTAGCTTGATATGGATAAAACTGAAAGTTGTTGGAGTGGGATGGGTGATTATTGGTGCATCTGCACCTGGGCATGAGAAGAAAGATCATGAGAGGTGAAGGTTTGTAGAGGTTTTCAGAAAAGAAAAGAGAACGTTGGGGCGAAGAGAGTGGTGAGAATAATTGAGCTTGGGAAGGAGACTTGTGTTAGAAAGTACCAGCAGATACTGAGTACAGAGTGGAAAAAGGTGAGAACAAAGGACGTAAGGGGAGTGGGTGAGGAATGGGATGTATTTCGGGAATCAGTGATGGATTGCGCAAAAGATGCTTGTGGCATGAGAAGCGTGGGAGGTGGGCAGCTGGATGAAGAAGTAGATTATTAGTAAAGGAGAAGAGAGAGGCATTTGGACGATTTTTGCGGTGAAATGATGCAAATGAGTGGGAGATGTATAAAAGAATGAGGCAGGAGGTCAAGAGAAAGGTGCGAGAGGTGAGAAAGAAGGCAAATGAGAGTTGGGGTGAGAGAGTATCATCAAATTTTAGGGAGAATAGGAACATGTTTTGGAAGGAGGTAAATAAAGTGCGTAAGACGAGGGAACTTCACTGAAGGGGGCAAATGGGAAGGTGATAACAGGCAGCGGTGATGTGAGAAGGAGATGGAGTGAGTATTTTGAAGGTTTCTTGAATGTGTTTGATGATAGAGTGGCAGATATAGGCTGTTTTGGTCGAGGTGGTGTGTAACGTGAGAGGGTTAGGGAAAATGATTTGGTAAACAGAGAAGAGGTAGTAAAAGCGTTGTGGAAGATGAAAGCCGGCAAGGCAGCTGGTTTGGATGGTATTGCAGTCGAATTGATTAAAAAAGGTGGTGACTGTTTTGTTGACTGGTTGGTAAGGTTATTTAATGTATGTATGATTCATGGTGAGGTGCCTGATGATTGGCGGAATGTTTGCATAGTGCCATTGTACAAAGGCAAAGGGGATAAAAGTGAGTACTCAAATTACAGATGTATAAGTTTGTTGAGCATTCCTGGGAAATTATATGGGAGAGTATTGATTGAGAGTGTGAAGGCATGTACAGAGCATCAGATTGGGGAAGAGCAGTGTGGTTTCAGAAGTGGTAAGGGATGTGTGGATCAGTTATTTGCTTTGAAGAATGTATGTGAGAAATACTTAGAAAAGCAAATGGATTTCTATGTAGCATTAATAGATCTGGAGAAGGCATATGAGAGAGTTGATAGGGATGCTCTGTGGAAGGTATTAAGAATATATGATGTGGGAGGTAAGTTATTACAAGCAGTGAAAAGTTTTTACCGAGGATTTAATGTATGGGTACGTGTAGGAAGAGAGGAAAGGGATTGGTTCTCAGTGAATGTAGGTTTGCGGCAGGGGTATGTGACGACTCATGGTTGCTTAATTTGTTTGTGGATGGGGTTGTTAGGGAGGTGAATGCAAGAGTTTTAGAACGAGGGGCAAGTATGCAGTCTGTTGTGGATGAGAGAGTTTGGAAAGTGAGTTAGTTGTTGTTCACTGATGATAAAGCGTTGGTGGCTGATTGATGTGAGAAACTGCAGAAGCTGGTGACTGAGTTTCGTAAAGTGTGTGAAAGAAGAAAGTTGAGAGTAAATGTGAATAAGAGGAATGTTATTAAGGTACAGTAGTATTGAGGATCAAGTCAATTGGGAGGTAAGTTTGAATGGAGAAAAACTGGAGGAAGTGGAGTGTTTTTAGATGTCTGGGAGTGGATTTGGCAGCGGATGGAACAATGTTAGCGGAAGTGAATCATAGGGTGGGGGAGGGGGCGAAAATTCTGGGAGCGTTGAAGAATATGTGGAAGTCAAGAACATTATCTCGGAAATCAAAAATGGGTATGTTTGAAGGAATAGTGGTTCCAATATGTTATATTGTTGCGAGGCGTGGGCTATGGATAGAGTTGTGCGGAGGAGGGTGAATATGCTGGAAATTATATGTTTAAGGATAATATATGGTGTGAGGTGGTTTGATCGAGTAAGTAATAACAGGGTAAGAGAGATGTGTGGTAATAAAAGGAGTGTGGTTGAGAGAGCAGAAGAGGGTGTTTAGAAATGGTTTGGGCACATGGAGAGAATGAGTGAGGAAAGATTGACCAAGAGGATATATGTGTCAGAAGGGAACCAGGAGAAGTGGGAGAGGAAATTGGAGTTGGAATGATGGAGTGAAAAAGATTTTGATCGATCGGGGCCTGAACATGCAGGAGGGTGAAAGGCGTGCAAGGAATAGAGTGAACTGGAACGATGTGGTATACCGTGTTCGACGTGCTGTCAGTGGATTGAAACAGGAAAGTTCTGTGGGGCCTGGATGTGGAAAGGGAGGTGTGGTTTCGGTGCATTATTACATGGCAGCTTGAGACTGAGTGTGAACGAATGTGGCCTTTGTTGTCTTTTCCTAGCGCTACCTCGCACACATGAGGGGAGGGTGTTGTTATTTCATATGTAGCAGGGTGGCGATGGGAATGAATAAAGGCAGACAATATGAATTGTGTACATGTGTATATATGTATATGTCTGTGTGTATAGATATGTATACGTTGAGTTGTATAGGTATGTATATTTGCGTGTGTGGACGTGTATGTATATACTTGTGTATGTAGGTGGATTGGTCCATTCTTTCGTCTGTTTCCTTGCGCTACCTCGCTATCGCGGGAGACAGTGACCAAGCAAAATAAATAAATATATAAATGAAATATATATATATATATATATATATATATATATATATATATATATATATATATATATATATATATATATATATATATATATAATGTCAAAGTGAATTTTGAATGCAGAATGTTTTCTGACAGTATTCAACTATGGTTATATATGTCTTAAAAATAACGGAAACAAAGTATTAACGTGTTCAGAAAAGCGGAAGATGATATTCAGTGCAGGTGTATATGCAGTAATGCATCTATGAAATAAAAGTGAGTAAGGATGCTTGTCGTAAGATCCTGATGGGTCTAACAAGAGAAAGATCTTAGGTCCATCAATACCAGCAATTTGCAGTAGCTTCCACTCAAGAAGTTGCATATTCTATCGTAAGAATCTTTTGTTCCAATATTTGTCCCTCATTATGATCCTGTAGAACATGCTGGTAAGGCTACATCTTGAGAACATGGAATAAATCTTGAATAAGAATAGTGCTTGATGCCCTATGAAGAAGCAATCCAAGTCATAACACTGTCTAAGCTAGTTTTTATTTGGCATATAGCTATTGACTTCTGTAGTGCGAATACACTAATGATTATGGTTTAGCATTTTTTGATCAGAAGAATTCTTGAGTTATCAAAATTTTCAGTAAAATAATTGGAAGTTCAGGTTTGAGCTCGCGGATGTGTACACTCATGTAAGTTAATTACTCCATCTATTCTGTAACCTCTGCGTGGTGTCCCATTGATGCTGGTGCAGTTTCCAAAGAATTCTGTTCGTTAGTCAACCTCACAGTCTACCTCAGGGAAGTGGAAGTCTCGCCAATCCAATAACTGTCTCAGTGAATTAGCCTCGCGAGAGGCAGAGCAGATTTACGACGAGGAGGTTTGCTCACAACTCAGAATAACTGTCCTCGACAGTTTCTCAACTGACAGCTTGAGGACTTTTAAAGATTTGAATAAAGAAGAGAAAACGAAAGTATTGAGAAACTATGAATCATAAGGAAAAAGTTTCAGAAGAAATGCATAAAAAATGAATAAGAACAAAAATTAAACGGTACAGAGGTTCGAGGCTTCCTGGGATAGATTCCCGTTTCGCTTGACAGTAGGACTATGGTCAAAATCAATCAAATCAAAACTTTCATTGACAAACATACATCAAAAGAAGCTGGTTATCATGCTAACAAACCCGCCCAAAATTACTTTAACAAGAGCTTCTGTAGCATTGTACATAATCAATATCTAAAACCTTATATCAAACCTTAACATTGTACATAATATCTAAAACCTTATATCAAACCTTAACATTGTACATAATATCTAAAACCTTATATCAAACTTAACATTGTACATGATATCTTAAACCTTATATCAAACTTTAACATTGTACATAATATCTTAAACCTTATATCAAACTTACAAAATTTCTTAACCATATTTTTGTTTTTCAAACAACAAACCATCTCTGTAACATAAGTAACACCATCACACCTTAATCCTGCTAAACAATTACATCCCATAATATGTTAATGTATGTATAGCGCTTTACAGAATCACAATTTACAAGGAATAGCATCAGTTCCTTCAGTATATTGCCGATGATACTTATATCTAAAGCGAAGCCTCACCAGAAATGTATCATACTTAACCGAAACTTTACTATAGGTAAAATTTGTAGAATTCATATCTCGAGCAGTGTTTCAAACTTCTAATAATACCATTAATTAGAATTTTCTGACCATTGTCCAATTCCCATTGCTGTCAGATTTTCATAATTTTAGATATTCATTTAATACTCAAATTACAATCGTATTTTAAAATTTCTTTCCCACGCTCTTTCTTAGACAAACTATCAGCAACATCATTAATATAGATACCACAATGGAATGGAATTCATTAAGATTCTTTAACCTTTTTGTAAAATATAAACATTCCAAGAAATTATGCTAACATTATGATCCATTGGGATATATTTCCCTCCAAATATTTTTCACCAAAATAAGAACAAGTTTCTCAGCTCACCAAATATTTCCTTATGTGCAACCTTCTCCTTAGAAGCCAATCCAGTTCTATCTTCTATTTGATTATACCTTTTTTGTTCTATATTGCTATCATCAACGTCATTATTTGATTTCATGTCATCTTCCTTAAAACATTTTCATTAATAAGAGGGACATCACATTGTGGCACAAGATTCACCAAGCACTTCTTGATATCCAATATTGCTTGTTTAAGATCACCAGTCCCTTACGAAGCTCTGCTACAATGTCAAGGACTGTAAGGTTATATCCCACGTTATCTATGCCTTTCACTTCTTCTTGTTTACGTATTTCAATACGATTTTCTCACACATTTACAGCACCTGGTGCCCCTGTAACACATCCACCTGCAGTATCACATTTATCTATTTGAATGGTATATTGAGCTAGTGACTGTAAATAGTCAACCTTTGGTTTCTTAGGACACACCCACGCATTGGCACTATGACCTCTCCCACAATTACAGCATTTTGGTGCAATTTTGTCTTTTACCTGATCTCATCTCCACATGTCTTAGGGTCATGCATTTTTCCACAGAATCTACATTGGAAATCATTATGGCATTTCCGAGCCATGTGCCCCCACTCATAACCCTTGCAGCACAGTACTGAAGATTCGTTGTCGACAGCAACCCGCTTGTATCCCAAACATCTCACGAAGACCTTCTCCGGCGCTGAACCTTTGATTAGCGTAATTAGCTGCGGCTTAGGTACATGTTCTCCATTAGATCTGATTACCCGTATCTAGCCCAAATAGATCTATCATCAACTAACACCTCCTCGGCCCGGATCAAGATATGCAGGATGATCGAAAAGAATGATCTCGGAACACTTCCCAAAAGATTCCACAGGGTGTTTCATCACTACATTCTGAAGGCCTTCCTTAGTTAACATCTAACTGCTTCCTCACCCTTCACAGTAATACAAGGAGTATGTTTATCTTCTTTAAAGAGCACATGAAGCTGTTAATGACCCTTAGCGAGTTTAACGGACCACCTCACCTTATTATGCCAATCCATGCCATTATTCTTAGGGAAGTAAAGACGTGGCCTTCTTGAGGTGCTACAATCATGTAAACCATCAACAGAGTTCACATCACCCAGGGTCCTCGGTGCCTCAATACAGCTTCAAGGATTTGTTCCACCAACCTGCTGATTCTGGCTCCCAAATGTATTCTTTCTATTTACTCCTGGATGATCATTCCTTTTTCTCTTGCCATGCCTTTTGTCACTCCCTTGCCTCCTCATAACATTTCCCTCACTCTGTCTCACGCTTCTTCATTCCTTTCCTGCTATAGCCACTTGAGAGCCATCCATCCATTTCATAGTTGTTTTAAACTCATTTACTTACGAATCACTACTTGAATGCAGCAGGTCGTCTTGCAAAGTTGCAAGCTGTTCGCCAGCATTCTCTCTCCTCTTTCAACCGCAGGTCTCCCAAACTTCTGCCGACCATTCGCTCCAGACATAGTGCAAATCCCAGGCAGTGCCAACTGTTGTGAAACACGTCTCTTCCTTACGAAAGCTCGGACCAGACTGTAGCACACAGGTGCACGCTATTCGAAATATTGCGGGAAAGTGCTGGAGATTTGTCAAGGCAATGGTCGTTACCCAACTCCACACTCCAGCCTTGCATAATCACCCTCACAAAAGGTTCAGGTTGCCTTGGACAAACTACGTGTCTGCAACCTTTTTCAACAAGTGGTCGAATATGTGGGGAATAGATAATGAATGATAGACTATGAACGTTGTTTATGTTACTAGTTTGATTTTGATATCCAAAATGTTATTGTTACACGTATCTTTAACGGCAGTGGAGTATCTTAATGGAATAGAGTTGGTAGAGGGTGTCATATAAGACGTGTTAATTGATGCAACTGGACAAGTGAGAAGGATTGAGGGATTTGGTGAAACATAGTGAACTTGAAAGGTCCGGTTACCAGTATTCAAAGTTATAATCATATCATAATATCTATAGAACGATGATATTTACGTACAACTGCACCGTGAAGTGTTAGAAAGCTACAAAGATCAGCAAATGCGGAATGTCTCCATTCCCATTTTAATCATTTTTTGAGGATTGTTGAAAAGTATCTTTGTTCTGCTTCATCAACAGTGGTTAACGAGAGCTAAATCAATGACAAGAAATAAAGATTATTTGTAAGATATAGCGACTAAAGACAGATGAATAAAGTCGTCAAAATATTGTCATAAATATATTGTGTCGCACGACCGTATGTGTCAGGACCAAAGCTGCGAACTAAAGTACTGGAAATCCAGGTAGGCGCAGCCGTAGCAGCGGATCATAATAATCACCTATTTCCATCATAAGATCCGACACCACCGTAAGCGACGTCACTTCCCACAGGGATGCGGTAATCAGGCGAGACAGACTCTTACCACTGACACTGAAACAGTCATCACCAAATGCAACCAGTTACATCATGCAGGTAGAAACACCCAAGTGTTGATATCGCATATAGTTATGCTCTGAAAAGAACAGTTCAACAAATATTGGGATACCTCCTCATATGCAAAATAACAGCAATTGCAGTGCAAATACCCCCACCAGAAGTTCCTTGATTATCCCCATAGAAATACCATTATCATCTTCGGACTTATTATTTCTTAATGACTCCAATGATCAGGGATACAGAAAGAGTCATAAGGAATTGAAACAGTCTTAGCAGACTGGTCTGATAATGAAGATCTTTCTCATAACTCTTGCTCTCCATGGTAAAATTATTATTGAAAGAGAAAACTAAAAGATTCTTGATGTCAATGGGAGGTTTGGGCTCAACTCTACAAAATGATTTCGTTGCTAACTTAAAGGATTTACCATTGAAAGATCTAGGGTACTTTAACTTAGATCCAATAGAATGTATCTTTACAGACTCATCGTCAATAAACTCTGGACTGCAAATACTTAATGCCCTAAGGAACATAGATTGAAATGGTGATAATTTACTCGGTTTTTTTGAGATGAGTAATAATGGATATATTAGCACAGATTCGTAGGTTTTCTGTATATGTAAACTTAAACTTGTTTCCTTGTCTATGGATCATGCAGTCTAAAAATGGAAACATACCATAATTTTCATTTTCTACAGTAAATTTGATGGAAGGTACTAAATTGATAAGCAAGGGGAGAAACATTTGTAAATTTTCATTTGTTGGCCAAACACAAAGAACAACATCTACATACCTAAACCAAATTGCATTAGAAGGCAAGATATCCTGTAGTACTTTTGTTTCAAAAAATTCCATATAAAGATTACTTAGTGCAGGTGAAAGAGGGTTACCCATTGCCATACCAAATTTTTGAGCATAAAAATCTCCATTGAAATGTAATATACAGTCTTTTATACACAATATTGTCAGTTCAATGAAAACAGACTTTGAAACAGGTAAATGAATATCATCCAAGATCTATTGGAGGAGGCTTTTCGCATTACAAGAGAGAAGAAACGTGCCTTTCAAATGGCAATACCGACATATTTGAAGAACTGCATGATGGACTATTCCTATGATAGACTGAAGAATGAACGCATTAGGCTAAAAAAGAAACTAAATTGTAAGTTGGTTCATCTTTCTAAAATCAGCGACTGGACTAGGAACACAAACCCTTCTTCTGTAATAAACCTGTCTAATAAACAAACAGATAAGGATTCTTTGTGTGCATTAGGCTATAGATTAAGTTTTGTGTACTCTAACAGGGAAGCCAGCTGTGTTGATGTCACAGTCTTTTTGTAATTTAGAGAAGTTCAGTAATAATTTAACTAATGATGAAATTTATATCTGTAAGGGTTTAGTGTATGCCAGTTTGTCAAAACCAGTGGAACCTAATTGCCTTAAAAGATTTATTAACACCTTAAAAAAGACAAGGATATATATAGCTAAAGCAGATAAGGCTAACACTGTTGTGATTTTAGACAAGAGTGACTATTTGTCTAAAATGAATGGTCTTTTAAATGATGACACAACATATTCTAAACTCAGTGAAAGTCTCTTAGAAGCTGTTAATTCACATTTCAATAAAGAAATGAAGTTATTGTTGAGAGGTAACATTTCTCTTATCAAAAGTTTGTCATCTTTGTCCCCTTTATTCCCATATATGTATAAAGTTATCAAAACACCTAAACAGAATTTTCCACCAAGACCTATAGTGAGTTCAGTAAGTAACCCACTTTCAATTGCACTAAGTAATCTTTATATGGAATTTTATGGAACAAAATTACTTATAGATATCTTACACTCTAATGAAATTTGGTTTAGGTATGAAAATGATGATCTTTGTGCTTGGCCAACAAATGAAAATTTACATATATTTCTCCGATTACTAAACAATTTAGTACCTTGCATCAAATATACTGTAGAAAATGAAAATAATGGTACGTTACCATTTTTAGATTACATGATTCATAGGCAAGAAACAAGTTTAAGTTTAGCATATACATAAAACCTACCAATGTATGCTCATAAATCAATTGCTACTCATCTCAACAAGACAGAGTTAATTTATCATCATCTCAGTCTATGTCTCCTAGGGCATTACGAATTTGTAGTCCAGAGTTTATTGATGCTAAGTTTGAGAAGATATATTCTATTGAATCTAAGTCAAAGTACCCTAGATCTTTCATTGATAAATCCCTTAAGTTAATAAAAATATTGTTTTATAGAATTGAGCTCAAACCTCCCATTGACACCAAGAATCTTTTAGTTCTCCCTTTTAATAGTAATTTTACTTTACTTCCCATGTTGCTCAAATCCTTTAAGGTAAATGTTGTCTTCGGCAACAATGATACTATAAATAATATCTTAATCAGGAATTCACCAAAAAATTCTCCTGGACGCATCTATAAAGTGCCATGTAGAAGTTGTGATAAGTTTTATGTTAGGCAGACTGGTAAGGATCTTTCTGTTAGACTTAAGCAACATCAATATAGTATAAGAATGGGAAAAGAATCAAATGCCTTGTTTAAGCACGTTAAAAATTATGATCATTGTACTGACTGCAGTAATGCCATCTCAGTTATCAACTCGAACTCTATTACCGTGAAAAATAAAATTGAATATTCTATTACTAAATACAAAAAGAATTTATTTATTTCATTTATTATACTTTGTCGCTGTCTCCTCGTTATTGAGGTAGCCCATGGAAACAGACGAAAGAACGGGCCAACCCACCTACATACACATGTATATACTTACACGTCCACACACGCACATACACATATCTATACATCTCAACGAATACATATACAAACAAACGGAGACATACACATATATACACTTGTACATAATTCATACTGTCTGCCCTTATTCATTCCTATGGCAATCCCGCCAAACTTAAAATGACAGCCCCCTCCGTCGCATGTACGCGAGGTAGCGCTAGGAAAACACAACAAAGGCCACATTCGCTCACACTCAGTCTCTAGCTATCATGTATAATACACCGAAACCAAAGATGATATTATAATCTTAATATTAGTGATGGTCTATACAAATTAGATATCTTTATTGTCGATAAAATTTGTAAAATGATAAGTTTATGAATGCTCATTGTCTGTCTTGGATGATTGCATACTTACCAAATGGCACCATTTGGTAAGTATGCAAGTATTCTTTCTCCCCTATCCCTGGGGATAGGGGAGAAAGAATACTTCCCACGTATTCCCTGCGTGTCGAAGAAGGCGACTAAAAGGGGAGCGAGCGGGAGGCTGGAAATCCTCCCCTATCTTTTTTCTTTTTTTTTAATTTTCCAAAAGAAGGAACAGAGAAAGGGGCCAGGTGAGAGTATTCCCTCAAAGGCCCAGTCCTCTGTTCTTAACGCTACCTCCCCTAATGCGGGAAATGGCGAATAGTTTGAAAGAAAGAAATGTATATATATATATATGTATATATATATATATATATATATATATATATATATATATATGTATATATATATATATATATATATATATATATATATATATATATATATATATATGTATATATATATATATTATCCCTGGGGATAGGGGAGAAAGAATACTTCCCACGTATTCCCTGCGTGTCATAGAAGGCGACTAAAAGGGGAGGGAGCGGGTGGCTGGAAATCCTCCCCTCTCGTTTTTTTTTTTAATTTTCCAAAAGAATGAACAGAGAAGGGAGCCAGGTGAGGATTTTCCCTCTAAGGCCCAGTCCTCTGTTCCTAACGCTACCTCGCAAACGCGGGAAATGGCAAATAGTATGAAAAAAAAAGAATATATATATATATATATATATATATATATATATATATATATATATATATATATATATATATATATATATATATATATATATATCTTTTCTTTCAAACTATTTGCCATCTCCCGCATTAGCGAGGTAGCGTTAAGAACAGAGGACTGGGCCTTTGAGGGCCTACCCTCACCTGGCCCAATTCTCTGTTCCTTCTTTTGGAAAATTAAAAAAAAAACGAGAGGGGAGGATTTCCAGCCACCCGCTCCCTCCCCTTTTAGTCGCCTTCTATGACACGCAGGGAATACGTGGGAAGTATTCTTTCTCCCCTATCCCCAGGGATATATATATATATATATATATATATATATATATATATATATATATATATATATATATATATATATATATATATATATATATTATATATATATATATATATATATATATATATATATATATATATTTTTTTTTTTTTTTTTTTTTTTTTTTTTATACTTTGTCGCTGTCTCGCGCGTTTGCGAGGTAGCGCAAGGAAACAGACGAAAGAAATGGCCCAACCCCCCCCCCCATACACATTTATATACATACGTCCACACACGCAAATATACATACCTACACAGCCTTCCATGGTTTTCCCCAGACGCTTCACATGCCCTGATTCAATCCACTGCCAGCACGTTAACCCCGGTATACCACATCGCTCCAATTCACTCTATTCCTTGCCCTCCTTTCACCCTCCTACATGTTCAGGCCCCGATCACACAAAATCTTTTTCACTCCATCTTTCCACCTCCAATTTGGTCTCCCTCTTCTCCTCGTTCTCTCCACCTCCGACACATATATCCTCTTGGTCAATCTTTCCTCACTCATTCTCTCCATGTGCCCAAACCACTTCAAAACACCCTCCTCTGCTCTCTCAACCACGCTCTTTTTATTTCCACACATTTCTCTTACCCTTACGTTACTCACTCGATCAAACCACCTCACACCACACATTGTCCTCAAACATCTCATTTCCAGCACATCCATCCTCCTGCGCACAACTCTATCCATAGCCCACGCCTCGCAACCATACAACATTGTTGGAACCACTATTCCTTCAAACATACCCATTTTTGCTTTCCGAGATAATGTTCTCGACTTCCACACATTCTTCAAGGCCCCCAGAATTTTCGCCCCCTCCCCCACCCTATGATCTACTTCCGCTTCCATGGTTCCATCCGCTGCCAGATATATATATATATTATCCCTGGGGATAGGAGAAAAAGAATACTTCCCAAGCATTCCTCCCGTGTCGAACAAGGCGACTAAAGGGGACGGCAGCGGGGGGCCAGAAACCCTCCCCTCCCTGTATTTTAACTTCTAAAAGGGGAAACAGAAGGAGTCACGCGGGGAGTGCTCATCCTCCACGAAGGCTCATATTGGGGTGTCTAAATGTGTGGATGTAACCAAGATGAGAAAAAAGGAGAGATAGGTAGTATGTTTGAGGAAAGGAACCTGGATGTTTCGGCTCTGAGTGAAACGAAGCTCAAGGGTAAAGGGGAAGAGTGGTTTGGGAATGTCTTGGGAGTAAAGTCAGGGGTTAGTGAGAGGACAAGATCAAGGGAAGGAGTAGCACTACTCTTGAAATAGGAGTTATAGGAGTGTGTGATAGAGTGAAAGAAAGTAAATTATAGATTGATAATGGTAAAACTGAAAGTTGATGGAGAGATATGGGTGATTATTGGTGCATATGCACCTGAGCATGAGAAGAAAGATCATGAGAGGCAAGTGTTTTGGTAGCAGCTGAATAAGTGTGTTAGTGGTTTTGATGCACAAGACCGGGTTATAGTGATGGGTGATTTGAATGCAAAGATGAGTAATGTGGCATTTGAGGGAATGATTGGTATACATGGGTTGTTTAGTGTTGTAAATGGAAATGGTGAAGAGCTTGTAGATTTATGTGCTGAAAAAGAATTGGTGATTGGGAATACCTGTATCAAAAAGCGAAATATACATAAGTATATGTATGTAAATAGGAGAGATGGCCAGAGAACGTTATTGGATTACGTGTTAATTGATAGACGTGCGAAAGAGAAGGGAGACTTTTGAATGTTAATGTGCTGAGAGGTGCAACTGGAGGGATGTCTGATCATTATCTTGTGGAGGCGAAGGTGAAGATTTGTGGGGGTTTTCAGAAAAGAAGAAGGAATGTTGGGTTGAAGAGAATGGTTAGAGTAAGTGATCTTGGGAAGGAGACTTATGTGAGGAAGTACTAGGAGAGACTGAGTAGAGAATGGAAAAAGGTGAGAACAAAGGAGGTAAGGGGAGTGGGGGAGGAATGGGTTGTATTTAGGGAAGCAGTGATGGCTTGCGCAAAAGATGCTTGTGGCATGAGAAGCATGGGAGGTGTGTTGATTAGAAAAGGTAGTGAGTGGTGGGATGAAGAAGTAAGATTATTAGTGAAAGAGAAGAGAGAGGCATTTAGACGATTTTTGAAGGGAAAAAATGCAAATGAGTGGGAGAGGTATAAAAGAAAGAGGCAGGAGGTCAAGAGAAAGGTGAAAGAGGTGAAAAAGAGGGCAAATGAGAGTTGGGGTGAGAGAGTATCATTAAATTTCAGGGAGAATAAAAAGATGTTTTAGAAGGAGGTAAATAAAGTGCGTAAGAGAAGGGAGCAAATGCGAACTTCAGTGAAGGGGGCTAATGGGGAGGTGATAACAAGTAGTGGTGATGTGAGAAGGAGATGGAGTGAGTATTTTGTAAGTTTGTTTAATGTGTTGATCATAGAGTGGCATATATAGGGTGTTTTGGTCGAGATGGTGTGCAAAGTGAGAGGGTTAGGGAAAATGATTTAGTAAAAAGAGAAGAGGTAGTAAAAGCTTTGCGAAAGATAAAAGCCGGCAAGGTAGCAGGTTTGGATGGTATTGCAGAGGAATTTATTAAAGAAGTGGTGACTCTATTGTTGACTGGTTGGTAAGGTTATTTAATGTATGTATGATTCATGGTAAGGTGCCTGAGAATTGGCGGGATGCTTCCATAGTGCCATTGTACAAAGGCAAAGGGGATAAGAGTGAGTGCTTAAATTACAGAGGTATAAGTTTGTTGAGTATTCCTGGTAAATTATATGGGAGGGTATTGATTGAGTGGGAGAAGGCATGTACAGAGCATCAGATTGGGGAAGAGCAGTGTGGTTTCAGAAATGGCACAGGATGTGTGGATCAGGTGTTTGCTTTGAAGAATGTATGTGAGAAATAATTTGAAAAAAGAATGGATTTGTATGTAGCATTTATGGATCTGGAGAAGGCATATGACAGAGTTGATAGGGATGCTCTGTGGAAGGTTTTCAGAAAAAATGGTGTGGTAGGCAAGTTGTTAGAAGAAGTGAAAAGTTTTTATCGAGGATGTAAGGCATGTGTACGTGTAGTAAGAGAGGAAAGTGATTGGTTCTCAGTGAATGTAGGTTTGCGGCAGGGGTGTGTGATGTCTCCATTGTTGTTTAATTTGTTTACTGATGGGGTTGTTAGGGAGGTGAATGCAAGTGTTTTGGAAAGAGGGGCAAGTATGCGGTCTGTTGTGGATAAGAGAGCTTGGGAAGTGAGTCAGTTGTTGTTCGCTGATGATACAGCGCTGGTGGCTGATTCATATAAGAAACTGCAGAAGCTGGTGACTGAGTTTGGTAAAGTGTGTGAAAGAAGAAAGTTAAGAGTAAATGTGAAAAAGAGCAAGGTTATTAGGTACAGTAGGGTTGAGGGTCAAGTCAATTGGGAGTTAAGTTTGAATGGAGAAAAACTGGAGGAAGTAAAGAGTTTTAGATATCTGGGAGTGGATCTGGCAGCGGACGAAACCATGGAAGCGGAAGTGAATCATACGGTGAGGGAGGGGGCGAAAATTCTGGGAGCCTTGAAGAATTGTGTGGAAGTCGAGAACATTATCTCGGAAAGCAAAAATGGGTATGTTTGTAGGAATAGTGGTTCCAACAATGTTGTATGGTTGCGAGGCGTAGGCTATGGATAGAGTTGTGCGCAGGAGAGTGGATGTGCTAGAAATGAGATGTTGAAAGACAATATTATGGTGTGAGGTGGTTTGATCGAGTAAGTAATGTTCGGGTAAGAGAGATGTGTCGAAATAAAAAGAATGTGGTTGAGAGAGAAGAAGAAGGTGTTTTGAAATGGTTTGGTCACATGGAGAGAATGAGTGAGGAAAGATTGGCCAGGAGGATATATGTGTCGGAGGTCGAGAGAACGAGAAGTGGGAGACCAAATTGGAGGTGGAAACATGGAGTGAAAAAGGTTTTGAGTGATCGGGGCCTTAACATGCAATAGGGTGAAAGGCTGGCAAGGAATAGAGTGAACTGGATCGATGTGGTATACCGGGGTCGACGTGCTTTCAATGGATTGAACAAAGCATATTATGCGTCTGGGGAAAAGAATGGAAAGTTCTGTTGTTTGCTGGATGTGGAAAGGGAGCTGTGGTTCCGGTGTAATATTACATGACATCTAGAGACTGAGTGTGAACGAATGGGGCCTTTGTTGTCTTTTCATAGAGCTACCTGGCACACATGAGGGGGGAGGGGGCTGTTATTCCATTTGTGGCGAGGTGGCGATGGGCATAAATAAAGGCAGTATGAATTATATATATATGTTTACATATGTATATGTCTGTGTGTGTATACACATATGTACATTGAGATGTATAGGTATGTATATTTGCGTATATGGACGTGTATGTATACACATGTGTATGTTGGCGGGTTAGGCCATTCTTTCGTCTGTTTTCTTGCGCTACCTCGCTAACGCGGGAGACAACGACAAAGCAAAATAAATAAATCTAATAAATCTATATATATAATATCTATATATATAATATATATATATATATATATATATATATATATATATATATATATATATATATATATATATATATATATATATGTATATATATATATATATATATATATATATATATATATATATTCCTATGAATGCACGGGGAAAATGAAACACGAAAAGTTCCCAAGTGCACTTTCGTGTAATAATCGTTTTGGACAACCACATGTTTACCAAATGGCGTCCTAGCTTCGTCTCTTCGATGTATATCAACTGACTGTTATATTCCTCTCCGGTGTCTCCCCTGATGATGTGATTATTGCAGAAAAGTGCACTTGGCATTCCGCCAATCCTCAGGCACCTCACCATGAGTCACACATACATTAGATAACCTTACCAACCAATCAACAATACAGTCACCCCCTTTTTTAAAAGATTTCATTGCAATACCATCCAAACCTGCTGCCTTGCCGGCCTTTCATCTTCCGCAAAGCTTTTACTACCTCTTCTCTGTTTACCGAATCATTTTCCCTAACCCTCTCACTTTGCACACCACCTCGACCAAAACACCCTATATCTGCCACTCTATCATCAAACACATTCAACAAACCTTCAAAATACTCACTCCATCTCCTTCTCACATCACCACTACTTGTTGTCACCTACCCATTAGCGCCCTTCACTGAAGTTCCCATTTGCTCCCTTATCTTACGCACTTTATTTACCTTCTTCCTGAACATCTTTTTATTCTCCCTAAAATTTAATAATACTCTCTCACCCCAACTCTCATTTGCCCTCTTTTTTACCTCTTGCAACTTTCTCTTGACCTCCTGTCTCTTTCTTTTATACATCTCCCACTCAATTGCATTATTTCCCTGCAAAAATCGTCCAAATGCCTTTCCCTTCTCTTTCACTAATAATCTTACTTCTTCATCCCACCACTCACTACCTTTTCTAATCAACCCACCTCCCACGCTTCTCATGCCACAAGCATCTTTTGTGCACTCCATCACTGATTCCCTAAATACATCCCATTCCTACCCAACTCCCCTTACTTCCAATGTTCTCACCTTTTTCCATTCTGTACTCAGTCTCTCCTGGTACTTCCTCACACAAGTCTCCTTCCCAAGCTCACTTACTCTCACCACCCTCTTCACCCCAACATTTACATTTCTTTTCTGAAAACCCATACAAATCTTCACCTTAGACTCCACAAGATAATGATCAGACATCCCTCCAGTTGCACCTCTCAGCACATTAACATCCAAAAGTCTCTCTTTCGCGAGCCTGTCAGTTAACACGTAATCACATAACGCTCTCAGGCCATCTCTCCTACTTACATAAGTATACTTATGTATATCTCGCTTTTTAAAGCAGGTATTCCCAATCACCATATATATATATATATATATATATATATATATATATATATATATATATATATATATATATATATATATATATATATATATATATATATATATATATATATATATATATATATATATACATATAGATATTTTTGTTTTCTTTCATACTATTCGCCAATTCCCGCGTTAGCGAGGTACCGTTAAGAACAGAGGACTGGACCTTCGAAGGAATATCCTCACCTAGCCCCTTTCTGTGTTCATTCTTTTGGAAAAAAAAAAAAGATGGGAGAATTTCCAGCCCCTCTCTCCCTTCCCTTCTAGTCGCCTTCTACGAAACGCAGGGAATACGTGGGAAGTATTCTTTCTCCCCTATCCCCAGGGATAATATATATGTATATATATATATATATATATATATATATATATATATATATATATATATATATATATATATATATATATATATATATATACATATATATATATATATATATATATATATATATATATATATATATATATATATATATATATATATATATATTTTTTTTTTTTTTTTTTTATACTTTGTTGCTGTCTCCCGCGTTTGCGAGGTAGCGCAAGGAAACAGACGAAAGAAATGGCCCAACCCCCCCCCATACACATGTATATACATGCATCCACACACGCAAATATACATACCTACACAGCTTTCCATGGTTTACCCCAGACGCTTCACATGCCCTGATTCAATCCACTGACAGCACGTCAACCCGGTATACCACATCGCTCCAATTCACTCTATTCCTTGCCCTCCTTTCACCCTCCTGTATGTTCAGGCCCCGATCACACAAAATCTTTTTCACTCCATCTTTCCACCTCCAATTTGGTCTCCCTCTTCTCCTCGTTCCCTCCACCTCCGACACATATATCCTCTTGGTCAATCTTTCCTCACTCATTCTCTCCATGTGCCCAAACCACTTCAAAACACCCTCTTCTGCTCTCTCAACCACGCTCTTTTTATTTCCACACATCTCTCTTACCCTTACGTTACTCACTCGGTCAAACCACCTCACACCACACATTGTCCTCAACCATCTCATTTCCAGCATATCCATCCTCCTGCGCACAACTCTATCCATAGCCCACGACTCGCAACCATACAACATTGTTGGAACCACTATTCCTTCAAACATACCCATTTTTGCTTTCCGAGATAATGTTCTTGACTTCCACACATTCTTCAAGACCCCCAGAATTTTCGCCCCCTCCCCCACCCTATGATCCACTTCCGCTTCCATGTTTCCATCCGCTGCCAGATCCACTCCCAGATATCTAAAACACTTCACTTCCTCCAGTTTTTCTCCATTCAAACTCACCTCCCAATTGACTTGACCCTCAACCCTACTGTACCTAATAACCTTGCTCTTATTCACATTTACTCTTAGCTTTCTTCTTCCACACACTTTACCAAACTCAGTCACCAGCTTCTGCAGTTTCTCACATGAATCAGCCACCAGCGTTGTATCATCAGCGAACAACAACTGACTCACTTCCCAAGGTCTCTCATCCCCAACAGACTTCATACTTGCCCCTCTTTCCAAAACTCTTGCATTTACCTCCCTTACAACCCCATCCATAAACAAATTAACCAACCATGGAGACATCACACACCCCTGCCGCAAACCTACATTCACTGAGAACCAATCACTTTCCTCTCTTCCTACACGTACACATGCCTTACATCCTCGATAAAAACTTTTCACTGCTTCTACCAACTTTCCTCCCACACCATATATTCTTAATACCTTCCACAGAGCATCTCTATCAACTCTATCATATGCCTTCTCCAGATCCATAAATGCTACATACAAATCCATTTGTTTTTCTAAGTATTTCTCACATACATTCTTCAAAGCAAACACCTGATCCACACATCCTCTACCACTTCTGAAACCACACTGCTCTTCCCCAATCTGATGCTCTGTACATGCCTTCACCCTCTCAATCAATACCCTCCCATATAATTTACCAGGAATACTCAACAAACTTATACCTCTGTAATTTGAGCACTCACTCTTATCCCCTTTGCCTTTGTACAATGGCACTATGCACGCATTCCGCCAATCCTCAGGCACCTCACCATGAGTCATACATACATTAAATAACCTTACCAAACAGTCAACAATACAATCACCCCCTTTTTTAATAAATTCCACTGCAATACCATCCAAACCTGCTGCCTTGCCGGCTTTCATCTTCCGCAAAGCTTTCACTACCTCTTCTCTGTTTACCAAATCATTTTCCCTAACCCTCTCACTTTGCACAACACCTCGACCAAAACACCCTATATCTGCCACTCTATCATCAAACACATTCAGCAAACCTTCAAAATACTCACTCCATCTCCTTCTCACATCACCACTACTTGTTATCACCTCCCCATTTGCGCCCTTCACTGAAGTTCCCATTTGCTCCCTTGTCTTACGCACTTTATTTACCTCCTTCCAGAACATCTTTTTATTCTCCCTAAAATTTAATGATACTCTCTCACCCCAACTCTCATTTGCCCTTTTTTTCACCTCTTGCACCTTTCTCTTGACCTCCTGTCTCTTTCTTTTATACATCTCCCACTCAATTGCATTTTTTCCCTGCAAAAATCGTCCAAATGCCTCTCTCTTCTCTTTCACTAATACTCTTACTTCTTCATCCCACCACTCACTACCCTTTCTAATCAACCCACCTCCCACTCTTCTCATGCCACAAGCATCTTTTGCGCAATCCATCACTGATTCCCTAAATACATCCCATTCCTCCCCCACTCCCCTTGCTACCATTGTTCTCACCTTTTTCCATTCTGTACTCAGTCTCTCCTGGTACTTCCTCACACAGGTCTCCTTCTCAAGCTCACTTACTCTCACCACCCTCTTCACCCCAACATTCACTCTTCTTTTCTGAAAACCCATACAGATCTTCACCTTAGCCTCCACAAGATAATGATCAGACATCCCTCCAGTTGCACCTCTTAGCACATTAACATCCAAAAGTCTCTCTTTCGCACGCCTGTCAATTAACACGTAATCCAATAACGCTCTCTGGCCATCTCTCCTACTTACATAAGTATACTTATGTATATCTCGCTTTTTAAACCAGGTATTCCCAATCATCAGTCCTTTTTCAGCACATAAATCTACAAGCTCTTCACCATTTCCATTTACAACACTGAACACCCCATGTATACCATTTATTCCCTCAACTGCCACATTACTCACCTTTGCATTCAAATCACCCATCACTATAACCCGGTCTCGTTCATCAAAACCACTAACACACTCATTCAGCTGCTCCCAAAACACTTGCCTCTCTTGATCTTTCTTCTCATGCCCAGGTGCATATGCACCAATAATCACCCACCTCTCTCCATCAACTTTCAGTTTTACCCATATTAATCGAGAATTTACATTCTTACACTCTATCACATACTCCCACAACTCCTGTTTCAGGAGTATTGCTACTCCTTCCCTTGCTCTTGTCCTCTCACTAACCCCTGACTTTACTCCCCAGACATTCCCAAACCACTCTTCCCCTTTACCCTTGAGCTTCGTTTCAATCAGAGCCAAAACATCCAGGTTCCTTTCCTCAAACATACTACCTATCTCTCCTTTTTTCACATCTTGGTTACATCCACACACATTTAGGCACCCCACTCTGAGCCTTCGAGGAGGCTGAGCACTCCCCGCGTGACTCCTTCTTCTGTTTCCCATTTTAGAAAGTTAATACAAGGAGGGGAGGATTTCTGGCCCCCCGCTCCCGTCCCCTCTAGTCGCTTTCTACGACACGCGAGGAATACGTGGGAAGTATTCTTTCACCCCTATCCCCAGGGATAATATACATATATATATACATATACACATACACACACATATATATATATATATATATATATATATATATATATATATATATATATATATATATATATATATATATATATATATATATATATATTAGGTAGAATAAAAAGATGTTCTGGAAGGAGGTAAATAAAGTGCGTAAGACAAGGGAGCAAATGGGAACTTCAGTGAAGGGCGCAAATGGGGAGGTGATAACAAGTAGCGGTGATGTGAGAAGGAGATGGAGTGAGTATTTTGAAGGTTTGTTGAATGTCTTTGATGACAGAGTGGCAGATATAGCGTGTTTTCGTCGAGGTGGCGCGCAAAGTGAGAGGGTTAGGGAAAATGATTTGGTAAACAGAGAAGAAGTAGTAAAAGCTTTGCGGAAGATGGAAGCCGGCAAGGCAGCAGGTTTGGATGGTATTGCAGTGGAATTTATTAAAGAAGGGGGTGACTGTATTATTGACTGGTTGGTAAGGTTATTTAATGTATGTATGATTCATGGTGAGGTGCCTGCGGATTGCCGGAATGCGTGCATAGTGCCATTGCGCAAAGGCAAAGGGGATAAGAGTGAGTGCTCAAATTACAGAGGTATAAGTTTGTTGAGTATTCCAGGTAAATTATATGGGAGGGTATTGATTGAGAGGGTGAAGGCATGTACAGAGCATCAGATTGGGGAAGAGCAGTGTGGTTTCAGAAGTGGTAGAGGATGTGTGGATCAGGTGTTTGCTTTGAAGAATGTATGTGAGAAATACTTAGAAAAGCAAATGGATTTGTATGTAGCATTTATGGATCTGGAGAAGGCATATGATAGAGTTGATAGAAATGCTCTGTGGAAGGTATTAAGAATATATGGTGTGGGAGGCAAGTTGTTAGAAGCAGTGAAAAGTTTTTATCGAGGATGTAAGGCATGTGTACGTGTAGGAAAGAGGAAAGTGATTGGTTCTCAGTGAATGTAGGTTTGCGGCAGGGGTGTGTGATGTCTCCATGGTTGTTAATTTGTTTATGGATGGGGTTGTTAGGTAGGTGAATGCAAGAGTTTTGGAAAGAGAGGCACGTATGAAGTCTGTTGTGGATTGTGGGATATGAGTCAGTTGTTGTTTGCTGATGATACAGCGCTGGTGGCTGATTCATGTGAGAAACTTCAGAAGCTGGTGACTGAGTTTGGTAAAGTGTGTGAAAGAAGAAAGTTAAGAGTAAATGTGAATAAGAGCAAGGTTATTAGGTACAGTGGGGTTGAGGGTCAAGTCAACTGGGAGGTAAGTTTGAATGGAGAAAAACTGGAGGAAGTAAAGTGTTTTATATATCTGTGAGTGGATCTGGCAGTGGATGGAACCATGGAAGCGGAAGTGGATCATAGGGTGAGGGAGGGGGCGAAAATTCTGGGAGCCTTGAAGAATGTGTGGAAGTCAAGAACATTATCTCGGTAAGCAAAAATGGGTATGTTTGTAGGAATAGTGGTTCCAACAATGTTGTATGGTTGCGAGGCGTGGGGTATGGATAGAGTTGTGCGCAGGAGGATGGATGTGCTGGAAATGAGATGTTTGAGAACAATGTGTGGTGTGAGGTGGTTTGATCGAGTAAGTAACGTAAGGGTAAGAGAGATGTGGAAATAAAAAGAGCGTGGTTGAGAGAGCAAAAGAGGGTGTTTTGAAATGGTTTGGGCACATGGAGAGAATGAGTGAGGAAAGATTGACAAAGAGGATATATGTGTCGGAGGTGGAGGGAACGAGGGGAAGTGGGAGACCAAATTGGAGGTGGAAGATGGAGTGGAAAAGATTTTGTGTGATCGGGGCCTGAACATGCAGGAGGGTGAAAGGAGTGCAAGGAATAGAGTGAATTGGATCGATATGGTATACCCTGGTTGACGTGCTGTCAGTGGGTTGGATCAGGGCATATGAATCGTCTGGGGTAAACCATGGAAAGCTGTATAGGTATGTATATTTGCATGTGTGGACGTATGTATATACATGTTTATTGGGGTGGGTTGGGCCATTTCTTTCGTCTGTTTCCTTGCGCTACCTCGCAAACGCGGGAGACGGCGACAAATCAAAAAAAAAAAATATATATATATATATATATATATATATATATATATATATATATATATATATATATATATTGTTCGCTGATGGTACAGAGCTGGTGGCTGATTCATGTGAGAAACTGCAGAAGCTGGTGACTGAGTTTGGTAAAGTGTGTGAAAGAAGAAAGTTAAGAGTAAATGTGAATAAGAGCAAGGTTATTAGGTACAGTATCGTTGAGGGTCAAGTCAATTGGGAGGTAAGTTTGAATGGAGCAAAACTGGAGGAAGTAAAGTGTTTTATATATCTGTGAGTTGATCTGGCAGTGGATGGAACCATGGAAGCGGAAGTGGATCATAGGGTGTGGGATGGGGCGAAAATCTTGGGAGCCTTGTAGAATGTGTGGAAGTCGAGAACATTATCTCGGAAAGCAAAAATGGGTATGTTTGAAGGAATAGTGGTTCCAAGAATGTTGTATGGTTGCGAGGCGTGGGCTATGGATAGAGTTGTGCGCAGGAGGATGTATGTCCTGGAAATGAGATGTTTGAGGACAATGTGTGGTGTGAGGTGGTTTGATCGAGTAAGTAACGTAAGGGTTAGAGAGATGTGTGGAAATAAAAAGAGCGTGGTTGAGAGAGCTGAAGAGGGTGTTTTGAAATGGTTTGGGCACATGGAGAGAATGAGTGAGGAAAGATTGACCAAGAGGATATATTTGTCTGAGGTGGAGGGAACGAGGAGAAGTCGGAGACCAAATTGGAGGTGGAGAGATGGAGTGAAAAAGATTTTGTGTGATCGGGTCCTGAACATGCAGGAGTGTGAAAGGAGGGCAAGGAATAAAGTGAATTGGATCGATGTGGTATACCGGGGTTGACGTGCTGTCAGTGGATTGAATCAGGGCATGTGAAGCGTCTGGGGTAAACCATGGAAAGCTGTATAGGTATGTATATTTGCGTGTGTGGACGTATGTATATACATGTGTATGGGGGTGGGTTGGGCCATTTCTTTCGTCTGTTTCCTTGCGCTACCTCGGAAACGCGGGAGACAGCGACAAAAAAGAAATATATATATATATATATATATATATATATATATATATATATATATATATATATATATATATATATATATATATATATATATATATATATGTATATACTATCCCTGGGGATACGGGCGCAAGAATACTTCCCACGTATTCCCTGCGTGTCATCGAAGGCGACTAAAAGGGTAGGGAGCGGGTGGCTGGAATTCCTTCCCTTTCGTTCCTTTTTTTTTTTTTGATATTCCAAAAGAAGGAACAGACAAGAGGGCCAGGTGAGGATATTCCTTATAAGGCTCATTCCTCTGTTCTTAACACTACCTCGCTAATGCAGGAAATGGCGAACAGATTAAAAAAAAAAAATGTATATATATATATATATATATATATATATATATATATATATATATATTCTTTTCTTTCTTTCAAACTATTTGCCATTTCCTGCATTAGCGAGGTAGCGTTAAGAACAGAGGACTGGGCCTTGAGGAAATATCCTCACCTGGCCCAATTCTCTGTTCTTCTTTTGGAAAATTAAAAAGAAAGCGAGAGGGGAGGATTTCCAGCCCCCGCTCCCTCCCCTTTTAGTCGCCTTCTACGACACGCAGGGAATACGTGGGAAGTATTCTTTCTCCCCTATCCCCAGGGATATATATATATATATATATATATATATATATATATATATATATATATATATATATATATATATATATATATATATATATATATATATATATATATATATATATATATATATATATATATATATATATATATATATATATATATATATATATATATATATATATATATATATATATATATATATATATATATATATATATATATATATATATATATATATATATATATATATATATATATATATATATATATATATATATATATATATATATATATATATATATATATATATATATATATATATATATATACATATATATATATATATATATATATATATATATATATATATATATATATATATATATATATATATATATATATATATATATATATATATATTATCCCTGGGAATATGGGAGAAAGAATACTTCTCACGTATTCCCTGCGTGTCGTAAAAGGCGACTAAAACGGAAGGGAGTGGGGGGGGGCGGAATTCCTCCACTCTTGTATTTTTTCTAATTTTCCAAAGGAAGGAACAGAAAACAGGGCCGGATGAGGATGGTTCCTGAGAGTCCCAGTCCTCTGTTCTTAACGCTACCTCGCTAACTCGGAAAATGACGAAAAGTATGAAAGAAAAAAAAGATATATATATATATATATATATATATATATATATATATATATATATATATATATATATATATATATATATCCCTGGGGATAGGGGAGAAAGAATACTTCCCACGTCTTCCCTGCGTGTCGTAGAAGTCGACTAAAAGGGAAGGGAGCGGGGGGCTGGAAATCCTCCCCTCTCAATTTTTTTTTTTTAATTTTCCAAAAGAAGGAACAGAGAAGGGAGCCAGGTGAGGATATTCCCTCAATGGCCCAGCTCTCTGTTCTTAACGCTACCTCGCTAACGCGGGAAATGGCGAATAGTTTGAATAAAAAAAAAAAAAAATATATATATATATATATATATATATATATATATTATCCCTGGGGATAGGGGAGAAAGAATACTTCCCACGTATTCCCTGCGTGTCGTAGAAGGCGACTAAAAGGGAAGGGAGCGGGGGGCTGGAAATCCTCCCCTCTCAATTTTTTTTTTTCTTTTTTATTTTCCAAAAGAAGGAACAGAGAAGGGGGCCTGGTGAGGATATTCCCTAAAAGGCCCAGTCCTCTGTTCTTAACGCTACCTCGCTAATGCGGGAAGTGGCGAATAGTATGAAAGAAAGAAAGATATATATATATATATATATATATATATATATATATATATATATATATATATATATATATATATATATATATATATATATATATATATATATATATATATATATATGTATTTTCGTAAGGTTGGTAAGGTTATTTAATGTATGTATGATTCATGATGAGGTGCCGGAGGATTGGCGGAATGCTTGCATAGTGCCATTATACAAAAGGAAAGGGGACAAAGGTGAGTGCTCAAATTACAGAGGTATAAGTTTGTTGGGTATCCCTGGTAAATCATATGGGAGGGTATTGACTGAGAGGGTGAAGGCATGTACAGAGCATCAGATTGGGGAAGAGCAGTGTGGTTTCAGAAGTGGTAGAGGATATGTGGATCAGGTGTTTGCCTTGAGGAGTATATGTGAGAAATACTTGGAAAAGCAAATGAATTTATATATAGCATTTATGGATCTGGAGAAGGCTTATGATAGAGTTGATAGAGATGCTCTTTGGAAGGCATTAAGAATATATGGTGTTGGAGGTAAGTTGTTAGGAGCAGTGAAAAGTTTTTCTCGAGGCTGTAAGGCATATGTACGTGTAGGATGAGAGGAAAGTGATTCGTTCTCAGTGAATGTAGGTTTGCGGCAGGGGTGTGTGATGTCTCCATGGTTGTTTAATTTGTTTATGGATGGGGTTGTTAGGGAAGTAAATGCAAGAGTTTTGGAAAGAGGGGCAAGTATGCAGTCTGTTTTGGATGAGAGAGCTTGGGAAGTGAGTCCGTTGTTGTTCGCTGATGAAACAGCGCTGGTGGTTGATTCATGTGAGAAACTGTAGAAGCTGGTGACTGAGTTTGGTAAAGTGTGTGAAAGAAGAAAGTTGGGATTAAATGTGTATAAGAGCGAGGTTATTAGGTAGAGTAGGGTTGAAGGTTTTAGATATCTGTGAGTGGATTTGGCCGCGGATGGATCCATGGAAGCGGAAGTGAATCATAAGTTGGGGGAGGGGGCGAAAATTATGGGAGCCTTGAAGAATGTGTGGAAATCGAGAACATTATCTCGGAAAGCAAAAATGGGTATGGTTGAAGAAATAGTGGTTCTAACAATGTTATATGGTTGCGAGGCGTTGGCTATGGATAGAGGAGTTGCGCACAGGAGGGTGGATGTGCTGAAAATTAGATGTTTGAGGAGAGTATGGGGTGTGAGGTGGTTTGATCGAGTAAGTAATAATAGGGTAAGAGAGATTTGTGGTAATAAAAAGAGAGTGGTTGAGAGAACAGAAAAGGGTGTTTTGAAATGGTTTGGTCACATAGAGAGAATGAGTGAGGAAAGATTGACCAAGAGGATATATGTGTCAGGGGTGGAGGGAACGAGAAGTGGGAGACCAAATTGGAGGTGGAGAGATGTAGTGAAAAAGATTTTGAGTGATCGGGATCTGAACATACAGGAGGGTGAAAAGCGTGCAAGGAATAGAGTGAATTGGACCGATGTGGTATGCCAGGGTCGACGTGCTGTCAATGGATTGAATCAGGGCATGTGAAGCGTTTGGGGTAAATCGATGGAAAGTTCTGTGGGGCCTGGATGTGGTAAGAGAGCTGTGGTTTCGGTGCATTATTACATGACAGCTAGAGACTGAGTGTCAACGAATAGGGCCTTTTTTGTCTTTTCCTAGCACTACCTCGCACACATGAGTGGGAAGGGGGTTGTTATTTCATGTGTGGCTGTGTGGAGATGGAAATGAATAAAGGCAGACACTATGAATATTGTACATGTTTAGAGATGTATATGTCTGCGTGTGTATATATATGTATATGTTTAGGTGTATAGGGATGTAAATTTAGGTGTGTGGACGTGTATGTATATACATGTGTATGTGGTTTTGTTGGGCCATTCTTTCGTCTGTTTCCTTGCGCTACCTCGCTAACACGGAAGACACTGACAAAGCAAAATAAAAGGAATAATAAATATATATATATATATATATATATATATATATATATATATATATATATATATATATATATATATATATATATATATATATATATATATATATATATATATATATATATATATATATATATATATATATATATATATATATATACTTATATATATACATATATGTGTATATATATATATATATATATATATATATATATATATATATATATATATATATATATATATATATATATAAATATATATATATATATATATATATATATATATATATATATATATATATATATATATATATATATATATATATATATATATATATATATACATATATATATATATATATATATATATATATATATATATATATATATATATATATATATGATTTTTTCTTTATGCTTTGTCGCTGTCTCCCGCATTTGCGAGGTAGCGCATGGAAACAGACGAAAGAAATGGCCCAACCCACCCCCATACACATGTATATACATACACGTCCACACGCGCAAATATACATACCCACACATCTCAATGTACACATATATATACACACACAGACACATACATATATACACATGCATACAATTCACACTGTCTGCCTTTATTCATTTCCATCGCCACCTCGCCACACATGGGATAACATCCCCCTCCCCCCTCATGTGTGCGAGGTAACGCTAGGAAAAGACAACAAAGGCCCCATTCGTTCACACTCAGTCTCTAGCTGTCATGCAACAATATATATATATATATATATATATATATATATATATATATATATATATATATATATATATATATATATATATATATATATATATATATATATATATATATATATAAATATATATATATATATATATATATATATATATATATATATATATATATATATATATATATATATATATATATATATATATATATATATATATATATATATATATATATATATATATATATATATATATGTATATATATATACATATATATATATATATATATATATATATATATATATATATATATATATATATATATATATATATATATATATATATATATATATATATATATATATATATATATATATATATATATATATATATATACATATATATATATATATATATATATATATATATATATATATATATATATATATATATATATATATATATATATATTTTTTTTTTTTTTTTTCTTTTTGCTTTGTCGCTGTCTCCCGCGTTTGCGAGGTAGCGCAAGGAAACAGACGAAAGAAATGGCCCAACCCACCCTCATACACATGTATATACATACGTCCACACACGCAAATATATATACCTACACAGCTTTCCATGGTTTACCCCAGACGCTTCACATGCCCCGATTCAATCCACTGAAGGCACGTCAACCCCGGTATACTTCATCGCTCCAATTCACTCTATTCCTTGCCCTCCTTTCACACTCCTGCATGTTCAGGCCCCGATCACACAAAATCTTTTTCACTCCATCTTTCCACCTCCAATTTGGTCTCCCTCTTCTCCTCGTTCCCTCCACCTCCGACACATATATCCTCTTGGTCAATCTTTCCTCACTCATTCTCTCCATGTGCCCAAACCATTTCAAAACACCCTCTTCTGCTCTCTCAACCACGCTCTTTTTATTTCCACACATCTCTCTTACCCTTACGTTACATACTCGATCAAAACACCTCACACCACATATTGTCCTCAAACATCTCATTTCCAGCAAATCCATCCTCCTGCGCACAACTCTATCCATAGCCCACGCCTCGCAACCATACAACATTGTTGGAACCACTATTCCTTCAAACATACCCATTTTTGCTTTCCGAGATAATGTTCTCGACTTCCACACATTCTTCAAGGCTCCCAGAATTTTCGCCCCCTCCCCCACCCTATGATCCACTTCCGCTTCCATGGTTCCATCCGCTGCCAGATCCACTCCCAGATATCTAAAACACTTCACTTCCTCCAGTTTTTCTCCATTCAAACTCACCTCCCAATTGACTTGACCCTCAACCCTACTGTACCTAATAACCTTGATCTTATTCACATTTACTCTTAACTTTCTTTTTTCACACACTTTACCAAACTCAGTCACCAGCTTCTGCAGTTTCTCACATGAATCAGCCACCAGCGCTGTATCATCAGCGAACAACAACTGACTCACTTCCCAAGCTCTCTCATCCCCAACAGACTTCATACTTGCCCCTCTTTCCAAAACTCTTACATTCACCTCCCTAACAACCCCATCCATAAACAAATTAAACAACCATGGAGACATCACACACCCCTGCCGCAAACCTACATTCACTGAGAACCAATCACTTTCCTCTCTTCCAACACGTACAGATGCCTTACATCCTCGATAAAAACTTTTCACTGCTTCTAACAACTTCCCTCCCACACCATATATTCTTAATACCTTCCACAGAGCATCTCTATCAACTCTATTATATGCCTTCTCCAGATCCATAAATGCTACATACAAATCAATTTGCTTTTCTAAGTATTTCTCACATACATTCTTCAAAGCTAACACCTGATCCACACATCCTCTACCACTTCTGAAACCACACTGCTCTTCCCCAATCTGATGCTCTGTACATGCTTTCACCCTCTCAATCAATACCCTCCCATATAATTTACCAGGAATACTCAACAAACTTATACCTCTGTAATTTGAGCACTCACTCTTATCCCCTTTGCCTTTGTACAATGGCACTATGCACGCATTCCGCCAATCCTGAGGCACCTCACCGTGAGTCATACATACATTAAATAACCTTACCAACCAGTCAACAATACAGTCACCCCCTTTTTTAATAAATTCCACTGCAATACCATCCAAACCTGCTGCCTTGCCGGCTTTCATCTTCCGCAAAGCTTTTACTACCTCTTCTCTGTTTACCAAATAACCCTCTCACTATATATATATATATATATATATATATATATATATATATATATATATATATATATATATATATATATATATTTATATATAGTGGTTTTGATGCACAAGACCGGGTTATAGTGATGGGTGATTTGAATGGAAAGGTGAGTAATGTGGCAGTTGAGGGAATAACTGGTATACATTTAGTGTTCAGTGTTGGAAATGGAAATTGTGAAGAACTTGTAGATTTATGTGCTGAAAAAGGACTGGTGATTGGGAATACCTGGTTTAAAAGCGAGATATACATAAGTATACGTAAGTAAGTAGGAAAGAGGATTATAGGATTACGTGTTAATTGTTAGACGCACGAAAGAGGGACTTTTGCATGTTAATGTGCTGAGGGGTGCAACTAGAGGATGTCTGATCATTATCTTGTGGAGGCGAAGGTGAAGATTTGTGGGGGTTTTCAGAAAAGAGGAGAGAATGTTGAGGTGAAGAGAGTGGTGAGAGTAAGTGAGCTTGTGAAGGAGACTTGTGCGAGGGAATACCAAGAGATACTGAGTACAGAATGGAAAAAGGTGTGGACAAAGGAGGTAAGAGGAGTGGGGGAGGAATGGGATGTATTTAGGGAAGCAGTGATGGATTGTGCAAAAGATGCTAGTTGCATGAGAAGCGTGGGAGGTGGGTTGATTAGAAAAGGTAATGAGTGGTGTGATGAAAAAGTAAGATTATTAGTGAAAGGGAAGAGAGAGGCATTTGGAAGATTTTTGCAGTGAAAAAATGCAAATGAGTGGAAGGGGTATAAAAGAAAGAGACAGGAGATCAAGAGGAAGTTGCAAAAGGTGAAAAAGAGGGCAAATGAGAGTTGGGGTGAGAGAGTATCATTAAAATTTAGGGAGAATAAAAATATGTTTTGGAAGGAGGTAAATAAAGTGCGTAAGAAAAGGGAGCAAATGAGAACTTCAGTGAAGGTCGCTAATGGGGAGGTGATAACAAGTAGTGGTGATGTGAGAAGGAGATGGAGTGAGTATTTTGAAGGTTTGTTGAATGTGTTTGATGATAGAGTGGCAGATATAGGGTGTTTTGGTCGAGGTGGTGTGTAGAGTGAGAGGGTTAGGGAAAATGATTTGGTAAATTGAGAAGAGGTAGTAAAAGGTTTACGGAAGATGAAAGCCGGCAAGGCAGCAGGTTTGGATGGTATTGCAGTGGAATTTATTAAAAAAGGGGGTGACTGTATTGTTGACTTGTTGGTAAGGTTACTTAATGTATGTATGATTCATGGTGAGGGGCCTGAGGATTAGCGGAATGCTTGCATAGTGCCATTGTACAAATGCAAAGGGGATAAGAGTGAGTGCTCAAATTACAGATGTATAAGTTTGTTGAGTATTCCTAGTAAATTTTATGGGACGGTATTGATTGAGAAGGTGAAGGCATGTACAGAGCATCAGATTGGGGAAGAGCAGTGTGGTTTCAGAAGTGATAGAGGATGTGTGGATCAGGTGTTTGCTTTGAAGAATTTATGTTAGAAATACTTAGAAAAATAAATGGATTTGTAAGTAGCATTTATGGATCTGGAGAATGCTTATGATAGAGTTGATAGAGATGCTCTGTGAAAGGTTTTAAGAATATATGGTGTGGGAGGCAAGTTGTTAGAAGCAGTGAAAAGCTTTTCTCAAAGATGTAAGGCATGTGTACGTGTAGGAAGAGACGAAAGTGATTGGTTCTCAGTGAATGTAGGTTTGCGGCAGGGTTTTGTGATGTCTCCATGGTTGTTAATTTTTTTATGGATGAGGTTATTAGGGAGGTGAATGCAAGAGTTTTGGAAAGAGGGGCAAGTATGTAGTCTATTCTCGATGAGAGAGTTGGGAAGTGAGTCAGTTGTTGTTCGCTGCTGATACAGCGCTGGTGACTGATTCATGTGAGAAACTACAGAAGCTGGTGACTGAGTTTGGTAAAGTGTGTGAAAGAAGAAAGTTAAGAGTAAATATGAATAAGAGCAAGGTTATTAGGTACAGTATGGTTGAGGGTCAAGTCATTTGGGAGGTAAGTTTGGATGGAGAAAAACTGGAGGAAGTGAAGTGTTTTAGATATCTGGGAGTGGATTTGGCGGCGGATGGAACCATGGAAGCGTAAGTGAATCATAGGTTGGGGGAGGGGGCGAAAATTCTGGGAGCCTTGAAGAATATTTGGAAGTCGAGAACATATTCTGGGAAAGTAAAAATGGGTATGTTTGAAGGAATAGTGGTTCCAACAATGTTATATGGTTGCGAGGCGTGGGCTATGGATAGAGTTGTACGCAAGAGGGTGGATGTGCTGGAAATGAGATGTTTGAGGACAATATATGGTGTGAGTTGTTTGATCGAGTAAGTAATGTAAGGGTAAGAGAGATGTGTGGAAATAATAAGAGTGTGGTTGAGAGAGCAGAAGAGGGTGTTTTGAAATGGTTTAGTCACATGGAGAGAATGAGTGAGGAAAGATTGACAAAGAGGATATATATGTAAGTGGTGGAGGGAACGAGAAGTGGGAGACCAAATTTTAGCTGGAAAGATGGAGTGAAAAAGATTTTGAGTGATCGGAGCCTGAACATGCAGGAGGGTGAAAGGCGTGCAAGGAATGAGTGAATTGGAACGATGTGGTATACCGGGGTCGGCGTGCAGTCAATGGATTGAACCAGAGCATGTGAAGCGTCTGGAGTAAACCATTGAAAGTTATGTGGGGCCTGGATGTGGAAAGGGAGCTGTGGTTTCGGTGTATTATTACATGACAGCTAGAGACTGATGGTGAACGAAAGGGGCCTTTAATATCTTTTCCTAGCGCTACCTCGCACACATGAGGAGGGAGGGGGTTGTTATTCCATGTGAGGCGAGGTGGCGATGGGAACAAATAAAGGCAGACAGTATGAATTATGTACATGTGTATATATGTATATGTCTGTGTGTGTATATATATGTGTACATTGAGATACATAGGTATGTATATTTGCGTGTGTGGACGTGTATGTATATACATGTGTATGTGGGCGAGTTGGGCCATTCTTTCGTCTGTTTCCTTGCGATACCTCGCTAACGCGGGAGATAGCGGCAAACCAAATAAATAGATAGATAGATAATTAAATATATAAATATATATATATATATATATATATATATATATATATATATATATATATATATATATATATATATATATATATATATACATATATATATATATATATATATATATATATATATATATATATATATATATATATATATATATATATATATATTTATATATATATAATAAATATATATATATATATATATTTTTTTTTTTTTTTTGCTTTGTCGCTGTCTCCCGCGTTTGCGATGTAGCGCAAGGAAACAGACGAAAGACATGGCCCAACCCACCCCTATACACATGTATATACATACGTCCACACACGCAAATACACATACCTACACAGCTTTCCATGGTTTACCCCAGACGCTTCACATGCCTTGATTCCATCCACCGACAGCACGTCAACCCCGGTATACCACATCGCTCCAATTCACTCTATTCCTTGCCCTCCTTTCACCCTCCTGCATGTTCAGGCGCCGATCACACAAAATCTTTTTCACTCCATCTTTCCACCTCCAATTTGGTCTCCCTCTTCTCCTCGTTCCCTCCACCTCCGACACATATATCCTCTTGGTCAATCTTTCCTCACTCATTCTCTCCATGTGCCCAAACCATTTCAAAACACCCTCTTTTGCTCTCTCATCCACGCTCTTTTTATTTCCACACATCTCCCTTACCCTTACGTTACTTACTCGATCAAACCACCTCACACCACACATTGTCCTCAAACATCTCATTTCCAGCACATCCATCCTCCTGCGCACAATTCTATCCATAGCCCACGCCTCGCAGCCATACAACATTGTTGGAACCACTATTCCTTCAAACATACCCATTTTTGCTTTCCGAGATAATGTTCTCGACTTCCACACATTCTTCAAGGCTCCCAGAATTTTCGCCACCTCCCCCCCCCCTATGATCCACTTCCGCTTCCATGGTTCCATATATATATATATATATATATATATATATATATATATATATATATATATATATATATATATATATATATATATATATATATATATATATATATATATATATATATATATATATATATATATATATATATATATATATATGTATAACCAAGATGTCAAAAAAGGAGCGATAGGTAGTATGTTTGAGGAAGGGAACCTCAATGTTTTCGCTTTGAGTGAAACGAAGCTTAAGGGTAAAAGGGAAGAGTGGTTTCGGAATGTCTTGGGAGTAAAGTCAGGGGTTAGTGAGAGGAGAAGAGCAAGGGAAGGAGTAGCACTACTCCTGAAACAGGAGTTGTGGGAGTATATGATAGAATATAAGAAAGTAAATCCTAGGCTAATATAGATAAAACTGAAAGTTGATTGAGAGAGATGGGTGATTATTGGGGTATATGCACCTGGGCATAAGAAGAAAGATCATGAGAGGCAAGTGTTTTGGGAGCAGCTGAATGAGTGTGTTAGTGGTTTTGATGCACGACACTGGGTTATAGTGATGGGTGATTTCAGTGCAAAGGTGAGTAATGTGGCAGTTGAAGGAATAATTGGTATACATGGGGAGTTCATTGTTGTAAATGGAAATGATGAAGATCTTGTATATTTATTTGCTGAAAAAGGACTGGTGATTGCGAATACCTGGTTTAAAAAGCGAGATATGCATAAGTATACGTATGTAAGTAGGAGAGATGGCCAGAGAGCTTTATTGGATTACGTGTTAAATGACAGACGCGCGAAACATAAACTTTTTGATGTTAATGTGCTGAGAGGTGCAACTGGAGGGATGTCAGATCATTATCATGTGGAGGCGAAGGTGAAGATTTGTATGTTGGGGTGAAGAGGGTGGTGAGAGTAAGTGAGCTTCGGAAGGAGACTTGTGTGAGGAATTACCAGGAGAGACTGAGTGCAGAATAGAAAAAGGTGAGAACAAAGGAGGTAAGGGGAGTGGAGGAGGAATGGAATGTATTTAGGGAAGGAGTGATGGCTTGCGCAAAAGATGCTTGTGGCATGGGAAGCGTGGGAGGTGGGTTGATTAGAAAAGGTAATGAGTGGTGGGATAAAGAAGTAAGATTATTAGAGAAGAGAGGAGCATTTGGACGAATTTTCCAGGGAAAAATGCAAATGAGTGGGAGATGTATAAAAGAAAGAGGCAGGAGGTCAAGAGAAAGGTGCAAGAGGTGAAAAAGAGGGCAAATGAGAGTCGGGGTGAGGGAATATCATTAAATTTTAGGGAAAATAAAAAGATGTTCTGGAAGGAGGTAAATAAAGTGCGTAAGACAAGGGAGCAAATGAGAACTTCAGTTAAGGGGGCTAATGGGGAGGTGATAACATGTAGTGGTGATGTGAGATGGAGATGTAGTGAGTATTTTGAATGTATGTTCACTGTGTTTGATGATAGAGTGGCAGATATAGGGTGTTTTGGTCGAGGTGGTGTGCAAAGTGAGAGGGTTAAGGAAAATGATTTGGTAAACAGAGAAGAGATAACAAAAGCTTTGAGGAAGATAAAAGCCAGCAAGGCAGAAGGTTTAGATGGTATTGAAGTGGAATTTATTAAAAAAGGGGGTAATTGTATTGTTGACTGATTGGTAAGGTTATTAAATGTATGTATGACTCATGGTGAGGTGCCTGAGGATTGGCGGAATGCGTTCATAGTGCCATTGTACAAAGGCAAAGGGGATAAGAGTGATTGCTCAAATTACAGAGGTATAAGTTTGTTGAGTATTCTTGGTAAATAATATGGGAGGTTATTGGTTGAGAGGGTGAAGGCATGTACAGAGCATCAGATTGGGTAAGATCAGTGTGGTTTCAGAAGTGGTAGAGGATGTGTGGATTAGGTGTTTGCTTTGAAGAATGTATGTGAGAAATATTTAGAAAAGCAAATGGATTTGTATGTAGCATTTTTGAATCTGGACAATGCATATGATAGAGTTGTTAGAGATGCTCTTTGGAAGGTAATAAGAATATATGGTGTGGGAGGCAAGATGTTAGAAGCAGTGAAAAGTTTTTATCGAAGATGTAAGGCATGTGCACGTGTAGGAAGAGAGGAAACTGATTGGTTATCAGTGAACGTCGGTTTGCGGCAGGGTTGTGTGATGTCTCCATGGTTGTTTAATTTGTTTATGGATGGGGTTGTTAGGGAGGTGAATGCAAGAGTTTTCGAAAGAGGGGCAAGTATGAAGTCTGTTGTGGATGAGAGAGCTTGGGAAGTGAGTCAATTCTTGTTCGCTGATGATACAGCGCTTGTGGCTAATTCATGTGAGAAACTGCAGAAGCTGGTGACTGAGTTTGGTAAAGTGTGTGAAAGAAGAAAGTTAAGAGTAAATGTGAATAAGAGCAATGTTATTAGGTACAGTAGGGTAAAGGTCAAGTTAATTTGGAGGTAAGATTGAACGGAGAAAACTGGAGGAATTGAAGTGTTTTAGATATCTTGGAGTAGATATGGCATCGGATGAAACCATGGAAGCAGAAGTGAATCATAGGGTGGGGGAGGGGGCAAAAATTCTGCAAGCCTTGAAGAATGTTTGGAAGTCGAAAACATTATCTCGGAAAGCAAAAATGGGTATGTTTGAAGGAATAGTGGTTCCAACAATGTTGTATGGCTACGAGGCGTGGGCTATGGATAGAGTTGTGCGTAGGAGAGTGGATGTGTTGGATATAATATGTTTCAGGACAATATGTGGTGTGAGGTGGTTTGATTGAGTAAGTACTGTAAGGGTAAAAGAGATGTGTGGAAATAAAAAGAGTGTGGTTGAGAGAGCAGAAGAGGGTTTTTTTAAATGGTTTGGTCACATGGAGGGAATGAGTGAGGAAAGATTGACCAAGAGGATATATGTGTCAGAGGTGGAGGGAACGAGAAGTGGGAAACCAAAGATAGAGTGAAAAAGATTATGAGTGATCGGGGCCTGAATATGCAGGAGGGTGAAAGGCGTGCAAGGAATAGAGTGAATTGGAACGATGTGCTATACCGAGGTCGACGTGCTATCAATGGATTGAACCACGGCATGTGAAGCGTCTTGGGTAAACCATGGAAAGTTCTGTGGGGCCTGGATGTGGAAAGGGTGCTGTGGTTTCGGTGCATTTTTACATGACAGCCAGAAACTGAGTGTGAACGATTCCTCACTCATTCTCTCCATGTGACTAAACCATTTCAAAACACCCTCTTCTGCTCTCTCAACCTCAATCTTTTTATTTCCACATATCTCTCTCACCCTTACATTACTTACTTGATCAAACCACCTTACACCACATATCGTCCTAAAACATCTCATTTCCAGCACATCCACTCTCCTGCGCACAACTCTATCCATAACCCACGCCTTGCAACCATACAACATTGTTGGAACCATTATTCCTTCATATATACCCATTTTTACTTTCCGCGATAATGTTCTCGACTTCCACACATTCTTGAAGTCTCCCAGAATTTTCGCCCCCTCCCCCACCCTACGACACACTTCCGCTTTCATGGTTCCATCCGCTTCCATATCCACTCCCAGATATCTAAAACACTTTACTTCCTCCAGATTTTCTACATTCAAACTTACCTCACAATTGGCTTGACCCTCAACCCAACTGTACCTAATAACCTTGCTTTTATTCACATTTACTCTTAACTTTCTTCTTTCACACACTTTATCAAACTCAGTCACCAGCTTCTGCAGTTTCTCGCATGAATCAGCCACCAGTGCTGTATCATCAGCGAACAACAACTGACTCACTTCCCACGCTCTCTCATCCACAACAGACTGAACACTTTCCCCTCTTTCCAAAATTCTTGCATTTACCTCCCTAACAACCCCATCTATAAACACATTAAACGACCATGGGGACATCAAACACCTCTACCGGAAACCTACATTCACTGAGAACCAATCACTTTCCTCTCCTCCTACACGTACACATGCCTCACATCCTCGATAAAACCTTTTGACTGCTTCTAACAACTTGGCTCCCACACCGTATATTCTTAATACATTCCACAGAACATCTCTATCAACTCTATCATATGCCTTCTCCAGATCCATAAATGCTACATACAAATCCATTTGCTTTTCTAAGTATTTCTCACATACATTCTTCAAAGGAAACACCTGATCCACACATCTTCTACCACTTCTGAAACCACACTGCTCTTCCCCAATCTGATGCTCTGTACATACCTTCACCCTCTCAATCAGTACCCTCCAGTATGATTTACCAGGACTACTCAACAAACTTATACCTCTGTAATTTGGGTACTCACTCTTATCCCTTTTGCCTTTGGAGAATGGCACTATGCAAGCATTCCGCCAATCCGCAGGCACCTCACCATGAGTCATACATACATTAAATAACCTTACCAACCAGTCAACAATACAGTCACCCCCTTTTTTAATAAATTCCACCGCAATACCATCCAAACCCGCTGCTTTGCTGGCTTTCATCTTCTGCAAAGCTTTTACTACCTTTTCTCTATTTGCCAAATCATTTTCCTTAACCCTTTCACTTTGCACACCACCTCGACCAAAACACCCTATATCTGCAACTCTATCATCAAACACATTCAACAAACCTTCAAAATACTGACTACATCTCCTTCTCACATCACCACTACTTGTTATCACCTCCCCATTAGCACCCCCTCACTGAAGTTCCCATTTGCTCCCTTGTCTTTCGCACTTTATTTACCTCTACCAAAACATCTTTTAATTCTTCCTAAAATTTAATGATACTCTCTCACCCCAACTCTCATTTGACCTCGTTTTCACGTCTTGTACCTTTCTCTTGACCTCCTGCCTCCTTTTATACATCTCCTACTCTTTCTTTCTTTCTTTCATACTATTCGCCATTTCCCGCATTAGCGAGGTAGCGCTGAGAACAGAGGACTGGGCCTTTGAGGGAATATCCTCACCTGGCCCCCTTCTCTGTTCCCTCTTTTGGAAAATGAAAAAAAAAAAGCGAGAGGGGAGGATTTCCAGCCCCCCGCTCCCTCCCCTTTTAGTCGCCTTCTACGACACGCAGGGAATACGTGGGAAGTATTCTTTCTCCCCTATCCCCTATCATTTGCATTATTTCCCTTCAAAAATCGTCCAAATGCTCCTCTCTTCTCTTTCACTAACAATCTTACTTCTTCATCCCACCACTCACACCCCTTTCTAATCAACCCACCTCCCACGCTCCTCATTCTACACGCACCTTTTGCGCAAGCCATCACTGCTTCCCTAAAGACATCCCATTCCTCCCCCACTCCCCTTGCTCCTTTGTTCTCACCTTTTTCCATTCTGTACTCAGTCTCTCCTGGTACTTCCTCACACATGTGTCCTTCCCAAGCTCACTTATTCTCACCACTCTCTTCACCATTCTCTCTTCTTTTCTGGAAACCTCTACAAATCTTCACCTTCGCCTCCACTAGATAATGACCAGACATCCCTCCATTGCACCTTTCAGCACATTAACATCCAAAAGTCTCTCTTTCTCGCGTCTATCAATTAACACGTAATCCAATGATGCTCTCTGGCCATCTCTCCTACTTACATACGTATACTTATGTATATCTCTCTTTTGAAACCAGGTATTCCCAATCACTAGTCCTTTTTCAGCACATAAATCTACAAGCTCTTCACCATTTCCATTTACAACACTGAACACCCCATGTATACCAATTATTCACTCAACTCCCATATTTCTCACCTTTGTATTCAAATCACCTATCACTATAACCCGATCTTGTGCATCAAAACCACTAACACACTCATTCAGCTGATCCCAAAACACTTGCATTTCATGATCTTTCTTCTCATGCCCATGTGCATATGCTCAAATAATCACCCATCTCTCTCCATCAACTTTCAGTTTTACCCATATCGATATAGAATTTTCTTTCTAACACTCTACCACATACTCTCACAACTCCTGTTTCAGCAGTAGTGCTACTCCTTCCCTTGCTCTTTTCCTCTCACTTACCCCTGACTTTATTTCCAAGACATTCCCAAACCACTCTTCCCCTTTACCCTTTAGCTATGTTTCACTTAGAGCCAAAACATACTGGTTCCTTTCCTCAAACATACTACCTATGTCTCCTTTCTTCTCATCTTGGCTACATCCACAAACATTTAGACACCCCAATCTGAGCCTTCGAGGAGGATGAACATTCCCCGCGTGACTCCTTCTTCTGTTTCCCAATTTTGAAAGTTAAAATACAAGGAGGGGAGGGTTTCTGGCCCCCTACTCCCCTCCCCTTTAGTCGCCTTCTACGACACATGAGGAATGCGTGTGAAGTATTCTTTCTCCCGTATCCCCGGGTTTATATATATATATATATATATATATATATATATATATATATATATATATATATATATATATATATATATATATATATATATATATATATATATATAAATATATTTATATATATATATATATAAATATATTTATATATATATATATATATATATATATATATATATATATATATATATATATATATATATATATATATATATATATATATATATATATATATATAAATATATATATATATATATATATATATATATATATAAATATATATATAAATATATATATATATATATATATATATATATATATATATATATATATATATATATATATATATATATATATATATATATATATATATATATATATATATATATATATATATATATATAAATATATATATATATATATATATATATAAATATATATATAAATATATATATATATATATATATATATATATATATATATATATATATATATATATATATATATATATATATATATATATATATATATATATATATATATATATATATATATATATATATTTCCACGGGGAAAATGAAACACGAAAAGTTGCCAAGTGCACTTTCGTGTATATTTCTCTCTTGTGCCTCCCCTGATGATGTGATTATTACACGAAAGTGCACTTGGCAACTTTTCGTGTTTCATTTTCCCCGTGGACTCATAGAAATATCTTGATCACGCGCAAAATTGTGATCCTTTCCAACATGGATTCCACACGGCTCTTCTATTACTTCTCTACAAGCTGTCCTGGACTTTCTTCTTTCGTTACTGCATTCTCCAAATCGCTAATCAAGGCTCACCAACTGAAGTTACGATTTGAATTCCTTAGGAAATGCCTTGATGAACAAGTGATGCCAAGATCTGTCCTACCTCAACGTTTGTTGCAGCTGTCTGGTCGATCATTTGACCAATTTCAAAATATTATTTTAAAGAAAAATATTGAATTAAAGAAACTTGAAATGGAGGAGGCTTTTCGCATTTCAAGAGAGAAGAAACGTGCCTTTCAAATGACAATACCGACACACTGGAAGAACCGGATGTTGGACTATTGCTATGATGAATTAAGGAAAGAACGCAATAGGCTACAAGTGTCACTAAATCGTAAGTTGGACCATCTTATTGAAAACAGCGACTGGACCAAAACCATCTTTTGTGGTAAACCTGTCTAATGAACAACTAGATAAAGATTCCTTGTGTGCATTAGGCAATGCTTTAAGTTTTGTGTGCTCTAACAGAGAAGCCAGCTGTGTTGATGTCACAAAGTCTTTTTGTAATTTAGAAAAATACAGTAATTTAAGTAATGATGATATTAATATTTGCAAGGGTTTAGTTTATGCAAGTTTGTCAAAACCAGTGGAAGCTAATTGCCCTAAAAGATTCATAAGAGCTATTAACACCTTAAAAAAAGACAAGGATATACATATTACTAAAGCAGATAAAGCTAACACTGTTGTGATTTTAGACAAAAGTTACTATTTATCTAAAATGAATGATCTCCTAAATGATAGCACAACATATTCTAAACTTAGTAAAAATCCCTTAAAAGCAGTTAATTCTCACTTCAATAAAGAAATGAAGTTGTTGTTGAAAGGTAACATCTCTCTTATCAAAAATTTGTCATCTTTGTCCCCTTCATTGCCATATATGTATGGACTTATCAAAACACATAAACAAAATTTTCCAGCAAGACCTATAGTGAGTTCAGTAGGCTCCATCACATATAAATTATCAAAATGGTTAGTTTCCTTATTAAGCCCTTTAGTGGGTAGGTATCAAATTCTAATATCATGAAAAATGTAGATTTAGTCAACAAGCTAAACAATATCAATGTTAATTTTGATATCAAATTTGTTAGCTTTGATGTTTCCTCACTTTTCACTAAAGTTCCAGTTGATGACCGTTTAGAATATTTATTTGATGTCTTGGATGATATTCATTTACCTGTTTCAAAGTCTAATTTCATTGAACTGATAAAATTGTGTATAAAAGACTGTGTATTTCAATTTAATGGAGATTATTATGCTCAAAACTTTGGTATGGCAATGGGTAACCATCTTTCACCTGTACTAAGTAATCTTTATATGGAATTTTTTGAAACAAAATTACTAAAGGATATCTTACCTTCTAATGCAATTTGGTTTATGTATGTAGATGATGTTCTTTGTGTTTGGCCAACAAATGAAAATTTACAAATATTTCTCCCCTTACTTAACAGTTTAGTACCTTCCATCAAATTTACTGGAGAAAATGAAAATAATGGTATGTTACCATTTTTAGATTGCATGATCCATAGACAAGGAAACAAGTTTAAGTTTAGCATATACAGAAAACCCACCAATGTATGTTCATATATCCATTATTACTCATCTCAACATGACAGTTAAATTATCATCATTTCAATCTATGTTCCTAAGGGAATTACGTATTTGCAGTCCAGAGTTTATTGATGATGAGTTTGAGAAGATATATTCTATTGGATCTAAGTTAAAGTACCCTAGATCTTTCATTGATAAATCCCTTAAGTTAGCAAAGAAATCATTTTATAGAGTTGAGCTCAACCTCCCATTGACACCAAGAATCTTTTAGTTCTCCCTTTTAATAATAATTTCATTTGCTTCCCATGTTGCTTAAATCCTTTAATGTAAATGTTACCTTTAACAACAATAATACTATAAAGAATATCTTAATCAGGAATTCACCAGAAAATTCTCTTGCTTACATCTATAAAGTTCCTTGTGGAAACTGTGATAGATTTTATGTTGGTCAGACTGAAAAGGATCTTTCTGTTACGCTTAAGCAACATAAAAATAGTATAAGAACGGGAAAAGAATCAAATGTCTTGTTTAATCATGTTAAAAACTATGTTCATTGTATTGACTGGAGTAACGCCATCTCAGTTGTTAACTCTAACTCTATTACCAAGAGAAATATCATTGAATCTTCTATTATTAAATACACAAAGAATTATAATCTTAATATCAGTGATGGTCTGTACAAATTAGATAACTTTATTATTGATAAGAATTTGTAAAATACTAAGTTTATGAACGCTCGTTGTATATTTTGGATAATCACATGTTTACCAAATGTCGTCCTCGCTTCATCTCTTCGATATATATCAACTGATTGTTATATTTCTCTCTTGTGTCTCCCCTGATGATGTGATAATTACACAAAAGAGCACTTGGGAACTTTTCGTGTTTCATTTTCCCCGTGGACTCATAGGAATATATATATATATATATATATATATATATATATATATATATATATATATATATATATATATATATATATATATATATATATATATATATATATTACTTATTTTTTTTATTATACTTTGTCGCTGTCTCCCGCGTTTGCGAGGTAGCGCAAGGAAACAGACGAAAGAAATGGCCCTACCCCCCCCCATACACAAGTATATACATACATCCACACACGCAAATATACATACCTACACAGCTTTCCATGGTTTACCCCAGACGCTTCACATGCCTTGATTCAATCCACTGACAGCACGTCAACCCCGGTATACCACATCGCTCCAATTCACTCTATTCCTTGCCCTCCTTTCACCCTCCTGCATGTTCAGGCCCCGATCACAAAAATCTTTTTCACTCCATCTTTCCACCTCCAATTTGGTCTCCCTCTTCTCCTCGTTCCCTCCACCTCCGACTCATATATCCTCTTGGTCAATCTTTCCTCACTCATTCTCTCCATGTGCCTAAACCACTTCAAAACACCCTCTTCTGCTCTCTCAACCACGCTCTTTTTATTTCCACACATCTCTCTTACCCTTACGTTACTCACTCGATCAAACCGCCTCACACCACACATTGTCCTCAAACATCTCATTTCCAGCACATCCATCCTCCTGCGCACAACTCTATCCATAGCCCACGTCTCGCAACCATACAACATTGTTGGAACCACTATTCCTTCAAACATACCCATTTTTGCTTTCCGAGATAATGTTCTCGACTTCCACACATTCTTCAAGGCCCCCAGAATTTTCGCCCCCTACCCCACACTATGATCCACTTC